>NW_018127898.1:1566402-1566992 GCF_001952655.1 Monopterus albus | reverse complement strand
GCCACCTGAGAAGCACACACCCACACACACACACACCTGGTTTAGATCACATTTCAGCAAGCAGACGCAGGCACGGGTTGACCTGCTCACGCCAAATGGCCAATAGGATTATGAAGTGTGAAATGTTGTACCTCTGTCCAGGGCAGGCCTAGCCCAAGAAGATAAATGTAATGAGAAAACGTAATTCGTTCAGAGAACGGATTTCCTGCAGGAGCTCTGTGAAGGGTAATTATCGGTTCTTTTAACCAGGAACTCACAGAGACGAAGCGGACCACTTGGATATATAAAAAAAACGTGCTGGTTTATTCAAAGAATCACAGGTAAAATTAACATTACACATCCAGGTAACTTCCACCTCCAATACTGCGCGCAGGCAGATGAAGAATGAAAGACCCTGAACCATAATGCCTATACATTTTTATCATTTCGGTTGGGCTAGCCCCATACTACACAGGGACATCAAACCGTGGCGTCACCTGATATGCCAGCTTTGCAGCTGACCATAACAATAGTCAAAACATGAAGAAAATCAATGTGTGTGAATGTTGATTACGTGGTGTGTATCTAAGAACATTCTGACATGACCTCTA
>NW_018127898.1:1565338-1566389 GCF_001952655.1 Monopterus albus | reverse complement strand
ATGATTACAATTACGGTTACACATATCATAATAATAACAATAATCTTCCTGCCTGCTGACAATCAAACTTTTCTATCTGGTTATCCTTGACCATAATGCACCCTGCAAGAAACTCATGAGAATGACTAAGCATTTAAACTAGACATCCTGCCTCCACTAAACATTTCTAATACAACAAATATCTAACCAATATCTATCTGACTAAAAAAATACCTAACATCTGTCTCTCACATCTCAGTGCTGTAAGACTTCACCTGTGTTCAGACATTGAATAAACTTCCTGTTGATTTTAAACAGTCCTCTTCTGTCTTCACTTCTCTTCAATAAAAGAACTTGGGTCAAATCTAACAATAGTAAAGAAATGACATTCAAACACTCATCACTAAAGATATCAGCAGAGGAAAATAAAAGAAAACTGACAAACTTCGTGTGTGTAACAAGACCGATCAGGTGTTAATATTAACCTTACCTGGGCACGTGCTTTGCATTATAAGAAACCAACACAACTTTGTGTCCCTCCAATAGTGTTCTTGTTTACCTTCATGGTGCCAAACCAGACACAAACACCAATAGGACTGATTATAACAATAAACTAAATTCAACCTTTGTACGTCCCATTACTATATTATAACAGCTTGATACCGAATCGCAATTGTTAGGTATTTTTTAGTCAGATAGAAATTGGTTATATACTTGTTGTATTATAAATGTTTAGTGGAGACAGGATGTCTAGGTAGGCTGTTAAATGCTTAGTCATTCTCATGGATTTTTAGCAGGGTGCATATAAGGATATAAGGATAACTAGATAGAAAAAGTTTGATTGTCAGCAGGCAGGATGATTATTGTTATTATTATGATATGTTTAACCGTAATTGTAATCATAATATTTTCTTATGTTTAATGTCATGACATGTCACTAGATGTCATGTCAGAATGTTCTTAGATACACACCACTTAATCAACACTCACACACATTGATTTTCTCCATGTTTTGACTACTGCTACGGTCAGCTGTAAAGCTGGCATATCAGGTGACGCCACGGTTTGACGT
>NW_018127898.1:1562623-1564537 GCF_001952655.1 Monopterus albus | reverse complement strand
AGACAAAAAGAAGGTGTTTGCAAATGTGAGTTTTAGCAGAAATATGGTTGCTGATTTTAAGTTGAAGTTTATTTATTTTGAAATAATATTTTATCCTGTCTGTTTCGATTCATATTTATGTTCAAAAAACGTTTAGTTTTAGTCTGCTCAATAAATCTTTATCCTGCTCGGCCCGCGCCCTAAAGTGTGCTTTGAGTTTTGGCCCCCTGTGCCATTGAGTTTGACACCCCTGTGTTAGACTTTAAGACAAAACTGTGGCTTATTCCTATCATAAATTTTTTTTAATAAAACCTAAAACCACTAATATTTGGTATGAATAAAGAGGGGTTTCACATAAATACTGCACAGAGATAAATGTAAGAATTTACAGTTTTCAGCTGCTTTAGTAAGTTTAGTAAGATTATCACATGTTGTCAAATGTAGTTTACATCTGAGGAATCAGAACCAAGCAATGTATCAATCCCATTGTTTTAGTCAGTGTAGGATAGTACTGAATGTTATGAGCAGTTTACTTTTCCTGACAAACAGAAAAAATACTATTTAACCCTCCTGTTATGTTGCGGGTCAAATTGACCCACGAACATAACTGCTGAGCAGGCATCACCTGAGAAATGACCATAACAGGAGGGTTCCCTCCTGTTATGTTCATTTCTTCATATCAAATATTTGTCTCATTTAAAAGTTGTTTATTCTGAAAGTCATCTTACAACAAACTATATACCTGCATCAATCTCATCCACTGCTGTCTGCATTCTCATGGCAATTTTGCATTTATTATTTTTTCCTGCTCCACCACAGGTTGATTTTCCAACTAATGATGACGACAATAAAAGACTGAACTGCAGAAAATGGGCAGTAATTCTAAGGTGTGGAAATTTTCAACTTCTACACAGTGAGTTTAAGCTTCTGTCTTCCTGCTCAAAACCTGAAAGATGGGATCAGATGCTCACTGTAGCACATCATCATGTGTCACCTCCTTCCCAGTGCCTTTGCCTTTGTAACTGGGCTCTAAAGAACAAGCGAAATATAGTGTCCAGATATAAAGAGATATACACAGGAAACGATTGAGATGTACAAACCACAGCACAGGCTGACTGTAGATATTTGCTCAGCCTTTGATTTTGAATCACTTTCAAGATAAGCACACTGGGCATCACCTGCTATCATGATCTCCAGCTCAGCCAAGGAGAGGTCTGTTGGGTCCATCAGGAACATGTTGACATCTCCCACCATGCACTGCTCCTCTTCTATACTGGGATCTGCCCATCACTACTTATCCAAAATGATGACTGTGCAATCTGGCAAAAAATAAAAAAGTCAAATTAAACAGCTTCTCTTTAAGTAAAAATTGAATGATTTCACTAGTGCATGACCTCAGAAAGAATGATGTCATATTTTCATATCATATCCAGTGATTACCAGTTATTTATAAACACTTTAACCTAACAAATCTGATGGATGATGGTACGAATGTCTGGAAGGAATGATTTGGAAACCATAAGGACAGAACTTGAAAGGAGTGTTGACCTCATAAAGCAAATGTCACTGAATCATATTTCACTTTATCCTGTCATAAGTTGTATTAAATAAGCTTCTGTTATTTAGACAATCTTTTAGCTTATTTATGTAGGCATTGTAAAAATTCTGAACGTTAAAAACTTGTTACTCTAACTTAGAATAAGTTAGCAAAAGTAAAACACGCTGTTTCAGATTTATCTTTCCAGCTACTGCTGTATGATCGGTTCATTGTTTTATTTAGGTAGCTTTCAGAAAAATAAAGGTGACCAGTTATTCACATGAAAAAATCTAAGGCTAAAGGCTAAGCAAGCCTTCAGATTTAAAACAACTGCTTTAGAGGATGAATAAGAGCATGTTCTGTGTGTACATTTACTGCAGAAGAAGTCTTACTGTCAT
>NW_018127898.1:1534105-1562513 GCF_001952655.1 Monopterus albus | reverse complement strand
AACAGGTGGATAAGAGACAGGGACTGCAGGTTTCTACAGCTTTAACTTAATCATGTATCCAGATGCCAAAGGACTGGAGCTGGTTCTGCTGTGCCCGTTAAAGAGACTTCAAACTATCAAAGAATCAAAAGCTTGTATTGACAGCTGGGTCAGATGTGTCATTTGTCCTAAGTTATTTCTCCACCTTGTGTCAGCATAGACAAAAAGCTTTCAAATGCTCCATGACAAATGAAACTGTATGATATGATCGAAAGCTCCGGAAAAGCTGCTAAATGGAACTTGTGATGAGATTGTTTTCTCAACATTATTATTAGTTGCAGATTTATTTAGAAGTCAAAATAAAACCCACCCACCATGTTTAAACATTGATAGTAAAGAAATGCCATTCAAAGACTCATCAATAAAGATATCAGCAGAGGAAATTAAAGGAAAGGTGACAGACTTCATGTGTGTAACACTGATCAGGTGTTGATTTTAACGTTACCTGGGCACATGGTGTACATTGTAAGGAAACAACACAACTTTGTGTCCCTCCAGTAGCGTGTTCTTGTTTATCTCCATGGTTCCAAACCAGACACAGGCACCAATAGGACTGATTATAACAGTAAACCAAATTCAACCCTTGTACATCCCATTAATATATTATAACAGCTGGATACCGAATCACAAGATGGAGACCTTTCTTCCCATGGATGTATTAAGGGGAAAAAGTAGGAGATTTTTCAATGTTTGTATTATGAGAATGTTATTTCGTAATATTAATACATTCTTTTATTGTATTTATTTACCCCACAGAATGTTGCTGACCTGGCGCACACAGCAAATTTGTTTTTCTTCCGGGGTTGCTGCACATGTGCAATAATAGGCTAGAATATATTGGTTGCTATTCAAGAAGACATTAATTCCATAGTCACATGAGACTGGGATTGCAAAGGGATCTAAATCACAGTCACACACAAAATATTTTATCATGCCCTGACATGGAACTGAACTGCAAACTGCCATAGAACTTTTACTGGTTTCTGCTATTGGTTAATGCAGCTTGGCAAAGAGGGTGAGGAACACATTTTAATTGTTTAAGACAGAAACATTAAAATTAACATGGTACCACACAAACGGTCACACAGTAAGACACACAGAGTATCCACACGCATTTTCTTCAGGAAATGCATTTGTCTAGTTTTATTATCCTTTCTGAAATTCCATTTGTGCCTGTGGCAACACTCAGACAAGTACATTAACAACAAACACTAAAGACAGTCCTCAGACAACATCAAGATGACAGTAACACAATTATCAAATCATAACATTTTGTTTAGCAGAGCTACTATATCTAGGAAGATACAATGTTAACATTTAATAAACAGTTAGCTAAAAGTAATCAATAAAACAAATTATTAAAGGAAGCCCAACTGATAAATAAATAAATAGCCAAAAGTAATGAATATTGTGATATAGTTCAAATAAAGATAAACTTTAAATAATTTACTAAAAGTAATAGATAAACAGTTGAAGCTAAACATAATGGACAGGGGTTCTAACAGGACAGTTTGACATCATTAATGAGGTTAAATGGCATCCAGTCTAAGATTAATCCAAATGGACATGTTTGTGCTGAAAGGAGACACTCAGAATTAGTCTATGAGTTGTTTTTTACATTAAAAGCGCAAAGCATTTTTTAAATTAAAAGTTAAAATCAATTCAGTGGTTGAAATTAAACCATTTGTTCAGCACACAAACAACAGCTTTCTATTTCTGACCAATATAAATATTTACATTTTTATGTTGTGTTAATGATAAATATTGCACCATAAACTCATTAAGTCCACAGTAAGTTAAATAAAGGAATAAAATAAATAAAATAAGTTAAATAAAATTTGATTTCTAATCCTCACTCTGCTTCCAAGTAATGTCAGGCTGAGTTGCATCTTTAGCTTGGGAGGCTCATTAACTTGAGGCACTTTGACGTCGCCGAGTTTCTGTCTGATTATGTTCTCTGGCCGACCCCCTCCAGCCACTCGAGCACAGTGTCCAGTTCTCCCATGGCCTTCTGCGCCGCCTGGTTTACTTGTAACTGCTCGGAGAGAGGGAGGCAGAAATGGAGAGGTTCACAACTCCTGAAAATCAACTAAAACCTAATAGAAAAATGAAATGTTTTGCATCGGGGGCTTAGCACCCTCTCTAGTCTATTTTAAGAACTAAGGACATAAAAAGACATTCATGTACTACAGATTACCAGTGGTGGAAACTAACTACATTTCCTCAACTACTGTACTTAATTACAATTTTGAGGTATCTGTACTTTATTGAGGATTCTCATTCTCTGTTACTTCATACTTTGACTTCATTACAGTCAAATATTGTACTGTTTATTCCACCGCATTTATTTTATACCTTAAAATACTAGTTACTGTTCAGAATCAGATTACTACAACATATGGTTATAAGACTTTATTTATCCCTGATGCGGTTCACAATTCAACACCTTACCCAGAAGTATGTAAAGTACTTCAAGTTATAAACATATGATGTAATTAAAACTAGCTCCAGCTTTACCAGCTGCAACACTAAATGTGATGTACACAATATTACATCAGTAATTATAACCCAATTAATGTGAAATGTGCAATTCTGCATGACGAGTACTTTTACTTTAGTACTTTAATTATGTTTTGATGCTATTACTTTTGTACTTTTACTTGGGTAACATTTTGAATACAGGACTTTTACTTGTAACAGAGTATTTTTACACTGTAGTACTGCAACGTTTACTTAAGCAAAGAATCTGAGTATTTCTTCCACTGTTGCAGATTACTGTACGAAGACTTGTTCTGTTTACTACATACCTTGATAAACTCAGCATGCAGGGAGTCAATTATCCTCTGTGTTTCTTCATCACAGTGGCAGTGCTGCGCAGAGCAGAACACAATGACAACTCATTACAACCACATTTTATTAACAAACAACCAGGTGGACGCCCTCTTGTTTGTGCTTTATTTTTCTGAGCAGCTAACTTACACATTTGTGTATATGTCTTCTGATGGTGACAAAAGCATTGGCCAGAGCACTGGAGGAGCGTTGTTCCTGAGGCTGAGCAGAGGCGTAGTTGCCAAACACCCTCTCAACGTAGAAACGCAGAAGAAGATGCAAAAAACAGCACATTTGCCCCTCCTGATAAAGATACACAATTGTCAGATTAAAGCCGCTCTCACTTACTCATGCTGCTGGGAAATAAAATCAGAAACAAAAGTGAGGATGGAAAACACAGAGCTATCAGAAACTGGCATAAACATCGCAGGACTCACCTTAACATCCTTCATCAATGACTTGTCCAGAAGTTTTACTCCGATCTCACTGTCTCCTGCGATCTGTTGTGTCAGAAGCAAAAGATCTACTTATAATCCCACTCTTATATTTCTGCAAGTGTTTCGCCCACTTAAAGTTGTCGAGCAGTGTATGTTGTGTGTCTGCATGTTTTTCTGGATAAGACAATTGCTTTTGCTTTTTGCATCCATGATTCTTTTTATTTTGTGTTTTTGAGAAAGAGAGTGTATGTGTGTTTTAAACTCACCGCATTCGATCGTATCTCAGAGTAATATTTGCGCAGCTCGTGTGTGTGAACATTGACAGAGCAGCTGTCCAGATGCAGAGTCCGACCCTTCGCAGGTTCACTCAGACAGCTGAGCAGGACGAGCAGGCAGAATGAGCAGCCAAGCAACATCTTCATCACTGCAGATATCTGGCGGCAGAGCTAACAGAAACATCTGGGTTGTTAAAATCTCTTTTGATAAATTACTAAGAATCAATTATTATACATGGATAAAGGCCATCTTGATCAAGTGAGGAATCATCTATACAATATTTACAAAAAATATTTAAAAAACAAACAAAAAAAAAGTCTTAAGTGACATCTTCATGATTTCTGTCATGTTCTAAAAACCATACACAATTAATAATAGTTTGCAAAATTAACACAATAGGCAAAACCAGCAGACTCAAAACCTGCAGAGGCTCAAAGTGAGAATCAATCATTCAGCATTTTGTATTAATAAATAACACACCTGAGCTTAGACTCACCTGTGTGTGTGGAACTCAGAGGAAGACTCTTCAGAAGGATGTGTCTCAGCATCTCCATGCTCTCTCCTCTTATAGTGGAGTGATGGGGATTTACCAGGTACTGTACCACTGACCTGTACACACACACACACACATACACACATGCACCTGCACATGTACATGCGTACCAAATAGTTTACAGGAAGTTGCCAGCTGATGTCTCAATATCTAATTGGAAGAAAAGGAAAAGGGAAATTTCCTCCTCGCTAACATGTAGTGTTGTCATTGTAAAAAAAACTCCTTCAGTGTGAGTGATGCGCTGTGCCTTTATTTAACAAGTCATTCATTAGAGTCGAGTGTCGTCAGCACATGCTTTGCACCAGTTTAATCACATCAGTCAGTGTGTACTCTTAAATGACGTATAACTGTTTAGGTATGTACCAAAAATGTTGCATATTGTGAGATACTTCCCTACCTTTTGTCCTTGAGGAGAATTCTCATTGGTAGTGACTTCAGTCCTGTCAGACAAGCCCTGATTGGAAACTCCTACCTGACTTGCTCACCGGCTTCTTCGGCCAGTGTTATTTTTTTAATCACTGCTGAAAATATACTTGCAGTGGAAGGAACTGAACACAGGAATAACCTGTGCTCATGGAATAATTTGAAGACAGTCAATAGCATCTTGAGGAATAGAGAAGTGCAAAATGTCCACATTTCCCTATACAAAGTGCAAGTCAGAGTGTGGAGTTAAAAATAGCTGAGCGTACCTCCCAGCTCAGGAATGCTTAATGCTTGGTTTTAACCACCAGAGGTTGTCACAAAGCTTTTTGAACATGGGGTCTGGAGTGTGACTCTGAAGTGTTGCTTCATCAACTGAGGGATAGTTCACCTACTGGTTGGATGCAGTTTCTGTTGGTCGCTTGTCAACAGTTTTAAACAGCTCGACCACGGAGTGATGTTCCCTTGTCAGATTTTTTTTTTTTTTTTGAGTAGTTTTTATTGGATATAAGAGACAAAGCTACCAGGTGTACAATAAAAAGCTAAATTAAAAGAAGATAAAAAAAAGTATAGTAGAAGTATAGATTTTTCATCTGTCTTATCTGAGCTTTTTCCTAATACTTTTGTTAGGGGGTCCTGACTCTCCACTTGGGAACCACTGGTTTTAGCTAATAATGTTTTGTTGAAACTGTCACAGATATTATAGTATTTGAGCTAATTTCACAAGTAGTCATTTCTAGGGCTGTATAAAAATGGCCTAGCTCACTCTTTGCTAATGCAACAGCTTCTGACAGATGTATTTGTCCATCTTCGCTTCATTAGAGGTTGCTATATAATCTTGGGCAACAGAAAAGAGCTATTAAAGGTCATGATGTGCAATACCACTTATTTCCTTTCCAATTTGATATCAAGTAAAACTCAGGCCCGTATTGCAGATACCAAAACCGATTCTCAATGCAAAAAAGGATGAGAGAAAAGAAATGGGTCAAGACAACAGAGACTGATGGAGAACAGAGGATATTATGCGTGCTTATAAGGGCTTTCTGCTTTAATTAACAACAAACGGTGCCACCTCGGTCACAGTACTGTGAAGGGACATATCTGTAGCCAAGATTTTGAGCTGTTAGCCGTGGAACTACGTCTATACTACTGTACATACCCAGGAGGCATTTACATGCCATCTTAGTATGTAGAATACATTCTCTCTTCATGATATTATATTCATATTATATTTTTTATACTTATTTCATTTGCTGTTTTAAAGTGCCTTAGATTTTGTGTTACTTATGTACTTTATATTTCACTTGTATAGTAAGTAAGAATTTCATTGTACAGGGAAACACATTTCCTTATTGTGCATATGACAAACACTTTGATCTTGACCTTTGACCTAGTTGTAATTCACATCCCTCCTCCTGACAAGCAGCGCTTTCTTGTATTTCTTGTATGATTATACCTTACAACTTCCTCAGTCTTGAGCAGCTATTTCCCTGTGGATATTAATAATGTTTTTCCTATTCTGGTTCCAGGAACTCATATGCATAACAGTTCACATATGACTTTGACAGGCAGAAGGAGGAGTAGTTCCTATCAACCAGGTCGCGTAGTTATTGTCTCCCCCTGTTGATAATTAAATATACATTTAGGCTACCCCAAATGATTAATTTTAGATATAAGAGAACTGATCCTAGAACAGAAAATGTTCGAATTGGAAGTGTCAGTATTTACAAATTGATCCACACATCACTAGTTAGAGAGTAAAATGAAGCCAGACTATCACCCACTGCCTACATTGTAATCAGTATCAGTCACAACAAAATGTGGTAATGGAAGGTTTTTAGTGTCTATTAAAATTAATTTGATAGTTTTTCTGGCATTTGCTCAGTGTCAGTGTAAAGATGTCTTTAAAATAATTTATGTGTACATTTATATTCTTTAAATCATATATTTTAAAATGTTGATGTCACTTTAGCTGTGGGGCAAATTTTAATTTAAAAAACGTCTTTCTAAAGACACTTATGGAGTTGTAATCTCAAGAACAAACATAATGATAATTACTTTATTTGGCCAAGTATGTTACACACACAAGGAATTTGTTTCTGGTACAGAACTGAGGCAGCCATCTGCAGCGCCACCTCACGCCGATGGCTCTAACCATCAGGGGCAACTTGAGGTTCAGCGTCTTGCCCAAGGACACATCAACATGTGGACTGCAGGCACCGAGATTTGAACCTCCAACCTTCCAGTTGGGAAACAACTGCTCTACCCACTGAACCAGTCGCCCAGATGCACACAGTTCAAACATTGTGTGCATCCTCTAGGCCTAACATATGAGTTAAATGCATCGATTTCCTATTTTTCTTATTTTCTCTCTACTCTATCCACTCACCCCAACCGGTCGAGGCAGAAAGCCCCCCACCAAAAGCCGGGGTCTGTTGGAGGTTTCTTCCGTTAAAGGGAGTTTTTCCTCCCCACTGTCGCCAAGTGCTTGCTCAAGGGGGATTTGTTGGGTTTTCCCTCTGTAATAATAGTGATAACAGTAAGGTCTAGACCTTACTTTGTAAAGTGTCCTGAGATGACTTTTGTTGTGATTTGGCGCTATACAAATAAAATTTGATTTGATATAATTTGATAAAGCTTTGTCATTTCTTTGCATCCAGTATTTGAAAACAGGCAAGTATATCTCATCCTGCACACAAACTAAACTGAAACATTGCTCCATAGACTACCAGTCGTCAGTTTTGGATATCCTAGTTCCCCCAGAGGGCAGCTGCGGCTCAGGATGTAGAGCGATCATTTCCCAATTGGAAGGGTGGCGGTTTGATTCCCTGTCCCCCCATATCAAAGTGTCCTTGAGCAAGACACTCTACCCATAGTTGTCCCTGGTGGCCAGGCAGCGACTGACAGCACTGCCATCAGTAAGAACATTTCCCATGGGGGCAGAAGGGAGAATGGTGATCAAATGTCCAAAAGAAACTTTATTTATAATTATTTGTACAAAGCGTCTTTACACAGAAGTATAATATACAGAAGGCTAAGAATACAATGAGTAAAATGACATTTTTACATGGAGTACCTTGAAAATCACAGGCTCATTCAGGACAGTTTAACTACATGGTAGTTATGTTATGAACTAGTTCTTCTCACATCCAGTGCAGATGTGTTTGTTGCTGGCAAGGAACACAACTACCCTCCGTATCTGTAGCATGTCTGTCAACGTGTCTGCATTTTCAAGCTTTACTCAATTTAGTTTTTTTTTATTTTACTTTTATAAGGAGAAAATGAGTGATAAACAGTAACTCCTACAAAAGCCTAACCCTAAATGACAGTATATCCAGTTTGTAGTTTACTGTTTTGAACCTGCCATCAAATTTTAAAAGCGTGAGCATTAAAAGATGTATAGTTTGTGACATTTACCTGGAATCTGTCTTTCATTTCCACAGTATCTATGGGCAGATACATTGTGGTTCACTGAGCATGCTGTTGAATTTAGTTTGTGTGTGTGTGTGTGAGTGAGTGAGTGAGTGAGTGCTCATGCCCCCGGACTTGGTGGCACTGTCTAAAAGACAATGGAGCGGAGATGTCTGAAGCACAAGATGACATCCAGAGGGATGGGGGGGTTCAGATGATTCCCGTCCAAACGCAGGTACCTGAAGCAACAGAACAGGTACTTAGACTTCCATTACAGTAATGCTTGCTTTTCAGAACTCATTCCTTCCTGATCTGATTCTTTTGATCTTATTTACTTCCTGGTTCATAGGTGCCGTTTGAATTGCCGACTGCCAAGATGTGACATATTGTGCCGTACCTTAGTCTGGGCCCCAAGCTGAAATCACTGAGGTCACCGAGAGCCTGCAGACTGTATGGGCAGATCAGGGTGCCATTGATGCCTGTCAGGAAAACACAAAGTCAGTGCTTTTTTTTTTAACACACACAAAGAATCACAATGTGCAAATGAAGTGAGATTGTTTTAGTTGCACAGAATATCAGTAATTTAAATGCTTATTAAAACATAGTCCAAGCACTCAAGAAAAGTCAGAAAAAACAGACAAATCAACTAATCAGTTTCTCAAAACAGCTAAGTGAGGTCATGCAGTATTGAAGGAATAAAAATAAATGCAATAAATAAATGACAACTAATTACTATGGAATTATCGAAGTGCCTCACGTGGGAATTAACTTCTGAAGAATTCATCACGTTTTTAAGCCAGTTTAGTCTCAACACAGAAACAATTGTAACAGCGTTGCTTGCTAACTCAAATAGGAAAATAAATATTAGCCAGCCTATGTCAAGCCTGACAAGTGAGATGATCATGGTGCCAGACAGCAAGTTCCAAAAAAATTCATGAAAGAATTTTATTTACATCTGAGATAAATAAATGTAGGGCTTACTGTTGATGTCGTTGTGGTTGAGGTGCAGGTGCTCCAGGTGACTGCTGAACAGAGGAACAGAAGTGAGCTGGTTGTGGGACAGCTGCAGGTCCAGCAGGGTGGAAATGTTGAAGACAGCTTTTGGAACTCCTTTATCACTGAGCTGGTTGTAGTTGAGCCTCACAAATGCCAGGTGAGTGAAGTCTTTGAAGTAATCTCTGAACAGGAGGACGGCAGACACAAAGATCACTTGTGAAATTTAACCTCTAACCACTGTTTAATAATACATGCAGTGTGTGTGTGTGTGTGTGTGTGTGTGTGTGTGTGTGTGTGTGTGAGTGAGTGTTCATCAGTTACGTGACAACGTGTGCACTGTATACTTGCTTTGGGATGTCATCTATACGGTTCCTGTCCAGGAAAAGCTGAATGAGGCCACTAGGTACCCCATCAGGCATCTTTTTCAGGGTGTTGTGTGCCAGATTGAGCTGCACAAGGTTCTTCAGGTCCTTGAATGTGCCTCTTGCCAGGTCACTGTCACTCAGCTAAGAAGAAGAGTACACACACCGTACAATACAATATCAATTACACCCTTATGTTTGCTCCAGAAATGCATAAAGGTTCTGATCATACCTAAACACTTTGTAGTAAAATGCCAACAAAAATACTCTTAAATACAGAAGTTTACCTGGTTGTGGTACAGGTCGAGCAGAGTCAGGTTCCCCATGTTCTTGAAGGCACCAGCAGGGATCTTAGAAATATGATTTCTACTGAGGCGGAGCTGTTCTAGACTTGCTGGAAGACCTGAAGGGACCTCTTTTAGCTGGTTACGGTGTGCATAGAGGTAGAGCAGTGCCGGGATCTTCTCAAACACCTGCCCAAGAAACAAATACAGAATTTTTATATGGTTTTTATGTTGTGTTGAATTCGTGAATATTAATCAAAAAAAAACTCTGAGACCTGATTGTCTATTCGATGAATGCGGTTGTTTGCCAAGTTGACCCAGCGGACCTCAGTGGCGTTGACGAATGGTTCAGCTGTGACCTCAGAGATGTAGTTGTTCTGCAGGTACAAGTAATGGGTTCTGAAAGGGATGACAGGGACTGCACGGATGTTCCGGTTCTCACAGTTGAGAGAATTGGGATAGTCAGGGGTGCACAAACACTCTCGGGGGCAGTCATGAAAGACGGAGGGTGGTCCTAGGATGGGTGGGGGGAAGTCCGTGGGCTCCTGGGGCTCTGGCTGTATTGGTACAGCAGGCCGGGGGACAGAAGGCTTCTTGACAGTGGCTGGGCGCCTGGTGGGCTTCCTTGGCCGAGGTCTCTGGGTGAACACTGCCTCCATCAGGAGGAAGAGCGCCAATGCAGAGAAAAGTCCCGCGCCAGCCTTCATCGTCCTAGAATGAAACAGAGGTGGTTTTTAGATTGTGCACTATGTATGTACAGTTACACTTTAAAGAGGGAAAGAAGTGTTCCCACAATGTACAGTCTGTCATTGTGGCTCTGAGGGTTAGCCAGTATGGTCAACTAATTGTACCCTTAAAGAAAGTTTAACAACTGGAATACATTGGTCCTTTTGCTGTTTCTTACACCATGTGGGGGCTCTGGGGTGAGTGTGTATAAACCCTGCTTTCCTGGTTAGCAGGCATCTAGAGATCTTCAAGACAGATCAAGACAGTTATCTCTGAATGTACTGAAAACATCAGTGCAACTGCTTATATTTGCCTTGTTCTTATTTTGAGAGGGACTTCAGAGGAATATTCCTAAGCCCTGTAGAGATAAAGAGTTTTCAGGGTTGAACTGGGCAGAGCGGTAGTATCAAGACAAACATGAAGCATGTTTCATTTGGATCTTGATCATGAAAACGCTAACTGTTGTACTGCAAATTAAAACTGTACATTCAGGACTCTGCCACCTGAACCGTTACTGCACTTTTATCTTAACATTCAATTTTGCAGTCTAGTGCTGCTCTTACACAAGTGGAAAGATTTCTGTTTATGCCTGAAGTGCCCCGTTGAAATGAACATAAGTGAGATAAATGTACTAAAGCTGTCATATGTAACCGTTCCATTGTTTTTCAGAATGTCTGTAACTGTGCATAAACAAGAAAAGAATGCTGGTTAAATTCTCTGAATTGATTATCATAAATAAATGTTACTACATATTTGGCTTGCGGCTTGATAATACAAGCAAGATGGAAAGTAAGCAAGAAAGTGATGATGGTGACTTGTTAAATGTGATTACATTCAAGTGTAGGAGTGCAAATGCTGATACAGGAAATTAGCTCTTATGAAGGAGTGGAAGGAAAGGTTTAGAGAAAAAGGCTCTATTGTCAGCACTGGTCCAGAGAGAGACTGCAGGTCTTGAGCTTTAAAGCTCTTCAACCCAGAAGAGGTCAAAGACTGGACTAAATCCCACTGTGATTCTTATATCCTGATGGTACTGATATTCCTTTAGGCCATCCTGACTGCTTCTCTGGAGTCAAAAGTTTTAGATAATACAGAGTGATTGTTTGCATGTATACACTCCTTTGTACACTGTAACTCGTCATCATAAGCCTGCTGTAAATATTCACCACACAACTGACATAATATATAATGCTTCAGCATGAATACACCACTAGTTTCTAGTCACTTAGTTCCAGTTAAACAAGCTGCTGGCCAGTTTAGTAAACATCACTCATGAATCACTGGGCAGGAATGAGGCTCGGAGCCAGAATCTGTCCTGCCTGAAAAAACAAATCTGAACTTCTCTGACGGTGTTTCCTGGCCCTGCCCTTCCTTACCCTGTCAGATAAACAGAGCCTCCCAGGCCCCTGTCAAAGGCCAGAACCAGCCAGCACACACTTACACTATGGCACACCATCTAATCAAGATGTACATTGACCAGATTCACATCACAGATGACTTCAACTCATTTGTTGCCATTGTTAAGTAAATAATTTCTCATTACAATTTGAAGCAAAAATAATTGTGACATGTATTTGAAACCTTCTTCTGAAATAAACACATAATATCCATTTAGACAGTGTTCTGGAGCTTCCAGTCATATCACACTGACTTCATTAACAGTTTGCTCAGCTGAAATGTGGAATTAGAAAAGAACAAGTCCAGTCGCACAATGCAGTTGTCATGGGATTTAAGTTTACTAGTCTATGACAAATTAGCTAATGAAAAGCATGTATATATCTGACTTATTTTCAATTTCAGGTATTTTAGAAATTCTCCAGAATACCGACTAAATGGATCTAGTGGTGAGATGGTTTTCTCAGTTTGTCTTTGTAAGTCCAAAAGTGCACTTCAGATCTCATTTACAAATCAGTTTAGATTATTTTAAATGTGAAATCAACATATGTTTACTAAAAGTAAGATTAGCCATAGCTCCAAATTAACATATACTTAAAAGTATATTTACTTTCTTATGCTTTTTGACATTTAAGACCAAAATATTATTATTAGGCACAGGGCAGTTTTGAACGGCAGCTATTTTTGCAAGTGAAAACTATGGTTAAGATATCCTTTAAAAAGTTGTTTAGATTTCTCTAAATCAGTTTTTACAAATAGTCCAGATTCCCTTCTTTTTTCCAGCAGATTGTTTTGGAAGTTATTAACATAAAACAGACTTTATTCATGAGCAACTATTGTGATTGGCTGGAGGTGTTGACCATGTTCACCCCCAGCCAATCAGAACAGGACCTAATGAATAATGTAAGCATTCTTAAGCTGATCTTTACCTGGCATAATGGCTGCAGCTGGAAACACAAGACAGCATATAGAGAAATATGAACCAGAGTCTGACCCTGAATGGAAAAGAAGAGGAACCTGCTGTTGCGGACTGGAGACTTCAGCTGAATATTTCAGGGAGGGAGGATCATGTTAAGCTTCCTAATACAGTAACAGTCATGTTTTCAGATGTAGCCATCTTAGCTTTAGCAACATCTATATTCATTTAGCTGAGTAACGTTCCCCATGCTCTGCGGTTGTGGGTGGAGATTCCAATTTTTAAATAACTTTAAGACAGTAATTTGACAGCAGAGGAGGACCTCTGCTAATTTACTCTGAAGCTCATCATACTTGAGTACTGTTACTAGTAAAAAGGTGTTTTAAGAAACCACCAAAGGGTTTTAATTTCTTCAGAATATCAGAGTTGTGTATCCCGACTGTTGTTTATGATTCTCAAATCTCAGTCATGCCAAATAAGGCTCTTTGTCACCACAAAGTCCTTGATGATGAGGTCTTTCCATTTCATCACATTTTCTCTTTCTTTCTTTTGGCAGAACTGTTGGTGTCATTCTTTTAACTGAAAATGATCCCCATGAAAAAAGCTATGAACAGGCCATGAAGAGCAGAGTTCAAGAATCTAGAAAATATCTGAGTAATCTGGGACACAGTTACACCTATGTCTAAATATTGTTCAGCATGTGCATGCAGAGTAATACATATCACATCTTCTGACTGTTATCATCACTCATCTCTACACCATATATTTGTAGCTGTATCTAAAAAGTTGTTATATAGAAAGTGAAGTGCATTTTAAGTTAAAATGGGATGACAGCTTCAGTTCTGCACTAGAAATGTACATTAGAGACATCTGCCCTACTTTTGAATCTATCGTCACCAGCAGATACTTTGCAGCACTGCCAAAGCATTTCCTCATGTGGGTGTGGCCATACTGCAGTGGCTGTGCAAAGATTTGATCCACATCTATGGTATTTTGATGCACAAATGGTGGCACTGACAAAAGTAGTCAAAAAAGTGAAATATAATGATTGCAATCTAAACTAACTTGAGTATAGCCTGCATCATCTGGCTCCTGCAGACAGCCTGTTCTCCTGGCTGACTGTCATCACTGCTTCTTTTTCCTGACCATGAGCCAGTCTAATCCAGATCAAGCAATGGTTTCTTTTTTCATTCTTCATTGCAAAGATGGAGTTTTAAAAACCTCAATCCAGTTGTAACACAATGAAACAGCACAGACTGTGTTTTTGAAAAAACAGGCATGCCTAAGCTGTGTTAATACATTTCCAGAGTATTTCTTTTCAGTTTTATTTTGGGCTGTGGTTAACACTGATCCAGAAATATGATCCATCAGGATGTCTTAGGGCAAAACAGTCTAAATAACAACTTCACAAACACTGAAGAAAAATTAGTAAAAAAAAAAATCTGAATGCCTGGAAACCCTTAAGGATCCATGTGATGAGCTGCAAAAACAAAGCTCCTGCATCAGTCAACATGACCCTCGGAGCAGTTTTTATAGCCATGGCTAAAGCTTTGATCTCTGCATATTTTCAATTCTCAGCAAGCAGCAGCTCTCCTCACTTACTGATAGATAAAGTAGAGCTCAAGGTGTGTGCACAGGAGCGAAGAAAAGCATAAGAGCTGAAGTGTATGGCAGCTCCCTGGTAGGCAGAGTATCACTTTATATGGCACAGTGTTTCTATAGAAACACATCGACATAGCCCAGCTGTGCCAGTGCCAGGAGCCCCCTCAGTCCACACACACACACACACACACACACACACACACACACGCCTGCATTTCTGCTGCTTTCTACCTCTCTTTTTTATTCAGCAACACACTCCAGCCTGCACAATTGTTTTATTGATCATGTCTAATTACAAACAGTCCCCTGGAAACAGCAAACAAAGTTTCTTACCTGCCTCTGGTACCTGCCCTCTTTTGTCAAGTCACGACTTTTGGGTCTTTGCTTCTCTCTGCCTCTCTCACTCTTCTCCAACCCCTCCCTCTCTCTCTCTCCCTCTCCTTCTGTTTCTCTGGGGCCCTAACCCTCCCCTCCCAGCCTCTTTCTCCTTTGGCGAACAATCCTGCCTGTTGGGTTTGTTCCCTGGCTTTTTTCCCTCTGAAGGTCACAATGGTTCTTGCTCCCCCCTCTGTTTGGCTTGGGGCCAGAGAGATTAAATCCTAATTCTTTCTGGAAGACTGTGGGATTTTTCATTTGTCCAGACTGTGTCACAGTTTGTTATTATTTAGTTTTGTCACAACAGAGCATGAGAATTTTTGTCTCAGAAGACAAGAAAAAGGGTGCATGGGTATGTTTGCATATTTGTGTGCATGCACACGCTTGTATTTCTGTATCAGAGTTCTTTGAGAAATGCTGTGAACACTGGCCCAGCTGCAACTGCATCTTTCCTCTGTCTCCCACCCACTCCACCATTGTGTGAATGATTGTGCATGGATCCAGTCATGTGTTTCTCATTAGCAGCATCTCTCCATGGCATCCTCTCTCTGTCTAGGATTGTTTTCCTTCATCAGCAAACTCAAACAGTCTGATTACTGAAGTCCAGCAAAGGCAGGCGAGGGTCTTTCAGGCTGTGGCGCTGTGTGGCACTGTGATTAACATAGTAGCCACTATGTGTGTGTGTGTGTGTGTGTCTGTGTGTGTGTTTATTTGTGACTGGGGGTTTGGAGGCTGACGTGTTTGCTGCCCTACATTCTTGCAGAGTGAGCTGCTCCACTTTCCCTGCATTTTTTTTTTTTTTACATAGCTTCTCCCCACTGGACTCCTGTCTCATGTGTAGAGTCACCACGTTTGAGAAACTGAGCTCAATTAAACCAAACATCTGGACTGGGCTGGTCCCTATGGAAGGACATTTTTGGGTGGTTGTTTTTTCTCTTTCGTCATCTCTGCTACCATTAAAAGAGGTGCAAATGCTATTTAATGACTGTGTAAAAGTTTTTATTTTGTGCACCCTGCAAGGATGACATCACTGGAAATAGCCGTGTATTAATGTTAGATTTGGTGTAATTCATTTATTTATTATCTTGTCTATAACGTAATATCAACAGAAGTTAATGTTGAATAGAATATTTAAAACAATAAAGCAAAGCTGAATCTCTGGATGAGGTGGGCTACAGTTCCACTGCCATAATTAATTTGTAGTAATATTAGGACTAGTAATGGTAATTTACTCCTCTGCCCAGTCCCATGCATGGTGGGCACACAACACAAAATATTAAGACAAAATTAGCAGCAAGTTAAGCTTGACACCAGAGCTGATAAACTCAGTAACGTCACCTGTGCGTGTTTCTTTTGTGAGGATAATGCCAGAGGAGAGGTGAGGCGTAAATGATCCTGCAGCTTCAGCTCACTGCGGGAAGGTAAAGTAAGCTGGAGCACTCAGGTTTAGGTTTGCTGTAGTACTGTAATATGGTCTCAGTGTGCAACACATACAGTGATGACCAGTATAAACTTAGTTTCCAGCTGTTTAAATACAGCATAGCATACAAACTAATGCAATCTAATATGGCTTTTGAAAGTCTTCAGCAAATTATTTGCTATAATTTAGACACTAACACATGAAATATAGTGACATAATAAACTACTTTGGGCTGTCATGTTTTTATTATTAACAGATTGATTACAACTGACAAATCTGTGTATGGATTGTTCTGCAATACTCTATGTAACAATCAGTATATTGTAGACATGAGAGAGATTAGAAATATCTACTAGTATTGATGAAATTAACAAATGTGACAACTGTACTACTAGGTACAGGTCTAGGAGCCTCGGGGGTCATGGCGACCATAAAAACAGAGTAATATATAATGTGTAATGTCATGTATATTTGTCTTTGCAGAATAGAGAGAGAAAGATTTCTTCTGATGGACACAGAAGGAATCCATGTTTTGTGTTCTTATAAACCTGTTGTCAACATTAGCAATGTGCAGGTTATTAATAACTTTTAGATATAAAAGATACAGTGTTTCTTTCCCATGTCAACAGTGAATGAGACAGACTCATCATAATTTATTTCTTTGTCGTTGTGTTTATTTCTCTGCATTGACTCACGTTTGCTTTTCTTCTTGTCTTACCTTTACAAAAATGCGTCTGCTGTACTTGACATATTCATCATCTCATTATCTGCCCATGCTTTTACTGACCTAAACACCACACATGGGCTGGTCAACTCCGGAATAAAACTGTATGGATTGATTTTTTTTATGTATTTATTAGAGCTTAAGTAGCAAATATTTGAGGGAAGAACTGTGTGGCTTGAATTTGCATGTGAAAACTAAGTCACATGGCCTGTGGAATGTAGCTGTTCGGCCTGCGGAGCTCAGATACACAGAATCACGAAGGAGACAGCCGGCTGCCAGCGCACTGCTTTTCAGGTCTTAAGTCAACCTGTTGATTCAAGAAGAGAGAGAGATATTTATAGGGCAAACAACCTGCTTTTACTGCAGGAAATCTTTAAGCAGCAGACCCCATAAGTGCTATTACGCACAGCAGCAGCTGTTTTCCAGGCAGATGGAGAGAGTGAGGCAAACTTAGGCTCCAGCCCAAAATGACTTAGTGAGTATAATAATCTGAAAACTTGCCAAGAACTGCCTGTTCTGTCATCTACAGTGATTAGGATGATTGAACTGTTTGGTTTAAAGCAGGCATATGCCAGTTTCAGCCAGAAATGTTTGCAGAGGAAGGGCAGCCAGAGGAATACTAATATTAAATCGATTTTAACTGCAGCACTATGATGTGTGCACATACTTAATTCTGCAAGGCCACGTACTCCTTTCCAAATCAAATCAAAATCCTCAGCTTTGGACACCCATCCTAGCAAACATTAGCAGTTTAAAATTTAACAATATTCTCATTGTCTTTGCCCTTGAAAGTTACATACAAGACAAATGCAACTTTATTGTTTCATAAATGACTTTAGGATTATACAATTTACAGGAGGCAGGTAGTATAAAGGCCCCTTTGTTTATCATCATTCAACCTTTATTTAAACAGGAAAAAACCAGCTGAGACCAAGCTCTCCTTATTATGTTATGTTAAACTGTGGGTGCTTTTGGTGCCCAGTAAGGATCTTTCCACTTGAGCCATATCCAGTGGCTACTTCTCTCAGCCACCTGTGATACTCCTATGATGGTCTGATGCAAAGTCTATCCATGGATTCCCAGACCAATCAGCAGTTTGATGGTTGAAAAAGCGATGAAACCTCTGCATCACGCTTTGACCAGGTAGACTTTGACATTCAAGCCCCTTTGTTTTGCATCTGCTGCCAGCCTCCTCATTGGCCTCCTCAACAGAGTCCTCCCATGGGACTGTGAGTTCAATGATGTAAGTGCAGTGATGGGGACCAGAGTACCAGATGATGCTTATTAGTGGAAGAAATTTCTGTTGGAAGGAACAATCGTTTGTCAATATCCATCAGCTTGTTCCAGTCAGGGGACTTAATTAGATGCTCCGTTTCAGGCTTCTTTGAAGGGTTCTTTGTTTGGGTCTTTCTTCTTCTCAGAAGAATGCTGTCATTTGTAGCTTGGTTGCCTCTGGGGGCAAGGAGTTGGACACACTCTGCTTGTTTTCAAGAGCCAATGCGAGGCACTTGAGGACTTCATTGTGTCATCAGGTGTAGCAGCCTTGTGTAAGGCTGGTCTTACATCCTGTTTGAAAGTCACTGACATTGAGCAGAGGGCACAAGTTGGATCCTCTCCAAACCACTGCTGGAGGTATGCTGGTGATGGGAGCACATCATATGTAGCTCAAATAATGAAGCTAATGTTGTTTGCCTCCATTTCCCATAGTTCTCTCCATGTGATCCTTCTTCTCTCCATGCCTTCCCACCGCATCCGCTGCCTTTGCTTAGCTAGAGAGGCCACCTTTGTGCTCCTGACCATCTTCTCCTGCTGATGCACTTCTGTATCCACCAGCTTCCTGTACTCTGATGTAGTGGCCTTGCACCAAACTGGTTTGCTTGCCACCGGGCCAGGGCCTCCTCTACCCTCAGTCTCTCTCTGCCTCAGCACTGATGTAGCTTGCTGTACTGCACTAGGTGGTGTCCATTTCCAGCCAGCTGAGAGCGGTGGTGCATTCTTACTGATGGTTGGTCTTTGGAGTCCTTCGGCATCATCTGGAGTCTTATTTTTGAACAGTTCCAGGGCCCCTTTGCTGTAGAGGTTGATGTTACTCAGACATTTGTGGGATGCCAAGCCACTTCTTCACATATGAAGCAATGGTTACCTCCATCTTCTCCACAGCTGTTATTGGGACATCATAGACAGTGAGTGGCCACATAACCTAAGGAAAGAGTCCAAATTATAGGCACCAGGCTGGGTTTTCCAGGCAGGAGGGTCTTGTTGATATTCCCCATACCACTGATCAAATCAAATCAAATTTTATTTGTATAGCGCCAAATCACAACAAAAGTCATCTCAGGACACTTTACAAAGTAAGGTCTAGACCTTACTGTTATCAATATTATTACATAGGGAAAACCCAACAAATCCCCCTTGAGCAAGCACTTGGCGACAGTGGGGAGGAAAAACTCCCTTTAACAGAAGAAACCTCTGACAGACCCCGGCTCTTGGTGGGTGGCCTTCTGGCTCGCCCGTTAGGGGTGAGTGGATAGAGGAGAGATGATGTCCTGTCTTAGTCGTTGCACCTGATCTTGGTCCTTATGACTTGCATCGTACCATATGCTCAGGCTCCTTTTGACAGGATGCTTAGATGCTATTGGTATTGGGTCATCATCCGTGTAGAATTTCATCTTTTTAAGCATGCCCTTAACTATGGAGATTCTTAGATATTTCTCTGGTTTGATTCTCATCCTGGCCCACTTGATGTTTTCCTGCACTTGTCAATTGTTAAAGCCAGGGGTGAGATTGTGCAGCCTGCCATGATGCCCACCTCCAAATGCAGCCAAGATGTAGTGAAACTGGCAGTTGTAAAGCACAGTTGCAGGTCTTGGAAGTAGGTTTTGACCAGTGTAGTAATGAGCCCTGGCACATGGAAGAAGCTGAAGGATTCACAGAGAAGTTCATGGGGGACTGATCTAAATGTATTTGCCAAATCCACGAAGATCACATGGAGGTCTATCCATTTTTGGCTGGTTGGATCTGGTGCCAGATCAGATTTATATGCTCCAAACAACCAGAGAACCCTGGAATGCCTGCTTTAATAAAAAAAAAAAAAAAATTTTTAAATCCAATCGCAGCATGATACACTGAGTCAAGTGGTTTCAGGGTTTTAGCTGAGGCATGCATAGAAATTATGTATATCACCAAAGTCTGTTACAGATAAAATTGTTGCTTGTACCAACTGCCTCCTGTGACACTCATTAAATTTATGATGTCAAATGGAAAATATTCCTGTCATTAGTAAAATTAGTTTCAATCAATATAAATGTTAGCAAATCATAAAATAAAACTATATATTTAAACCATGTGACTTTTGTGCAGGTTTATGATATCAATAAAACAATAACTGAGCTCCCTCTGTAACTTTGGATCCTGAGGTAGCTGATGCATTACATCATCCATGAAAGCACAGTACAAATGCTGTTTATAGAAAAACACTTTATTAAGTAAGCATACTGTTAAACAAGGAAAGAGAAATATACCACCTGGTTAGAGGACATTTTCAAATCAAAGCTCATCTCATAATGCACACACAATCTGGTGAGCAATAGTTACAATTGGAATTGCTCAGTTATTGTTTTTGCAGAGACTGTATTCTTCAACGATGGCTGAATTGTTGAATCTTTCTTAATCTCTTTGGATGTGGTGGGATGGAAAAAGCTTTTCTGGTAAAATTCTGCTTTGTTTAAAGTGCATGAAATATTTGGCTTTTTTTGGCGCCTTTAAACAACACATTCAACACTTGTCAGTACAAATTATACTTGTGGTTCAGGCATCTTGTTCAGTTTTGTTTTTTCCATTGCTTACTCCTTATGTTCTTTTGATTGTTATGTCTCATTGTTTAAAATTAATCACAACTGTTTCTTTCAGACAACACATTCCCAGAAATTTTGTCAATATCGATTATATTTAGTGGTCAGCTTTAAATCATACATAATTACAACCCTCTTTTAGAGATGCATAGCTAATATTTGGGGGGAACAATTTGCTTTGTAAAATTATATACAGTATTAATTTGTTTTCTTCTAACCTCTGTCTCCTCCATGATGGTTGGAATTTACCGTTCATTGCTATCTGTTAGCCTTTAGTGACTGTCAAGCTTTCTGTTCATTTCTCACCTACGTATCTGTATCTTGCACACCAGACTTGCTTGTTTTGTTTTAACCATAGACAGTATAT
Source organism: Monopterus albus (assembly GCF_001952655.1). NCBI lineage: Eukaryota > Metazoa > Chordata > Actinopteri > Synbranchiformes > Synbranchidae > Monopterus > Monopterus albus. Next base: position 1,541,533 of record NW_018127898.1, on the reverse strand, counting down.
TTTTAACATAACCTTTAGCTCATAACGTTTATAACAGTTATCTAATAAAATGTTCTTTGGAAATAATGGTAGGTTATGTTACTCTGGCCTGTGTTAGCGAGGCTACTACAACACCTGGCTGACCAGATAACTCATGAAATTGAAACATCCAGACTCCCTACTTACTGTCTTAGGGGATTTTAACAGAGCAAACCTCACCCACAAACTGCCCAAATATGGGGAACATGTCAGTTGTCCCACAAGAGAAAATAACACATTGGACCACTGCTACACTGTAATAAAGGATGCCTGTTCCTCGCGCTGTGGAGAACCATCATCTGGCAGATGAATGTGTTTTACTGCAGGTTTGATAAGCAGCACTTTACACCCTTCACTAACACCACCTCAGACACATAGGGAAAGGATGTGCGTGGCCTTTTTCAGAGACAAAGGATCGGGAAGGCACTGGGCACAGATGGTGTGACTCCCTCCTGCCTGAAGGCCTGTGCTGACCAGCTGGCCCCCATCTTTACACAGATCTTCAGACACAGATCACTGGAGCTGTGTGAAGTCCGCTCCTGCTTCAAACACTCCACCATCATCCTGGTTCCCAGAACACCCTCAATCAGTGGCCTGATCAACTACAGACCTATCTCCCTGACATCTGTGGTCATGGAGTCCTTTGAGAGATCTGTGTTGACCCACCTGAAGGACACCACAGACTGTTAAACTCCTGAAATTTGGTCTCACCTGAGATGATGATGAGTCTGCGTACAGCTTGAAGGTTGAACAGCTGGTCCTGTCATACTGTTACAACAACCTGGAGCTGAATACACTCAAAACAATGGAAATGACAGTGAATGTCAGGAGTAGTTCACACACAGAGCATTCAGTCTGGACCCTAAACTCCACATCTCCCACTTGATGCAGCATTCTACACCCTGACCCCACCCTCTACCTTGCTATTGTTTAGTCAGCAAGCTACTGTACTGAAAGTGTCGAAGAGAACAGGAAAAACTACATCTACTCTCTATTATGTTAGCGCAATTATTGCACAAAAAAAAAAAAAACAGATATGAGAACAAAGGGTAGGTTTAGCATTTATACCAAAACTTTCAGTAGCTGAAGCTACTACTCAAAACCAGAAGAGTTTGTGAAGATTAATGTGCTCTTCATTATGTATGAGACTCATTACCATAAGCTTGTGACCACAAGTATATTTTAAATTGTTCAAAATTAAAATTAACTGCTGTCACAATTAGAAAAAAAACAACAACATGTGTTCTCATTTTTGCAATGAAGAGTTTTTACTGCACCACATTGCCTGTTGATAACTATAAAACATAAATAATTCCCTTCAGGCCTTAAAGGAAATACAGAAGAGCTGAGTCAGCATCTGTGTGTGTTTATGTGTGTGTTGCCAATCAGAAAGCTGGACAGCTTAGTCTTGCTTGTAAACAGGGCTGTAAATGAAACTGACGACTTCCTTGGTCATTTAGCCAAACCCATAATTACCAAACGAGTCTGCAATGAATTTAGAGATGATATCTCTGCCTAGTGGCTCTTCACACAGCTGGAAGACCCGAAATTCTCTGTATTATTCCCCTGGTAGAGTCGGTTGGTTCATCAGCCTGTCCAATAATTTTATCTGACACTTATTTGTTAAACTTAGATCTTAAAAAAAAACTGGTTTTGTGGGACAGACAGGGAAGTGATACATCTTGCATTCAACCCCTTTAAACTGATCCAAAAAACACAAAATTTCTCCATTTCAGTATCCTGCAACTACTGGAACACTTGACCTACCAGCCAGACCTCAAGTCAATCATGATCTCAGCAGAGCAACAAATCACACTCAAACCAGCCAGTGCTTCCACAATACAAAAGTAAAATCTAAAAGTGATTCATAGTCCTAAAAGTCTACATTGAGGATCAGCTGAAACAGGACTACTAACATGTGCCAAACAGCTGGAAATTTTGTTGTCAGAAAGATACAACAGTATAATCTCAGAAGAAAAAATCTAGAAACCAACATTCCTCCAGTGCAACTACTTAGCTGTACTTGCTAACACCCATCATCCATAGCGCATAGTGCTATTATAGTTTAATTACTTTGATAGCTTAAATAAAGTTTGTTCTTCTGATGAAAAGACCACTATTCATTCTCTTTAAAGGTGCATTACCAAAGATTTGTACATGTTGTCTGATAACAGTCTGTCACCAACAGCCCCATGGTTATTTGAGCATCTTTATTCTGTGTTGTCAAAATAGGGTCCATAAATTAGCCCCGCCTCCCACCTAGCTAGGTGCTTTGTGTCACATTAGCAGTAATCAGAGTATTATACTGGATTACCAGACTTACTCATCATATTACTCTGGAGGCTGCCTTTTGTACAGTGTGTCACAGCCAGGCATCCATAGTTCACATTGTAGCTAGGAAACAGGATGGGATGGAACTGAGTGATAAGGGGAGGTTTCTGGTGTGAGTTTGTTTGAAATCTCACTAGACCCTCTTGCAGCTGAAAAGAAACTGAGTAGTGTCACTTTAAAAGGTCTCTAGCAACTCTGGAGAAAGAAATGGAGAACAAATCAAGAAGCAACTGAGAACCATCTGGAATATTAACAGTGCTAAAACAGACTATTGAGGGCAGTAGATAAAATTAGAATGGGATTCAAAAGATCCACTCAAAAGAGTTCATATTTAACCTGAGAAGACTGTTGCGATGGAGACCGGGTGTCTGTGGGCAGAGGGATGTAAGATGTGGCAGCTCCTGAGCTCTGCAACTCTCTATGTGGCTGTTATGACACTACAGGGAGCTTCACAGCAGATTGTTGGTTTCCAAGGCGGAGTTTAGACCAGAGCTTTAATGACTCCACCAGTCAGAGTTTCAGTCTGGTTTTAAATCACTGTACATACAATGCCCTAGACTACAAATAACTTCTAAACTAGCATGAATTATTTATTTTTTTAGAATCCAAATTTTATGAACTATATCAACTATATCATATCAACTAAAGTTTGAGAACATAAGGGAAGTTTTGATGATGCTTATAAATGTGTGCTTTTTATTTGATCACTGTGCTTCACGTCTCTGAAAATGAGGAATGCAGCCAAATGTGCTCAAGGCGGGAATGCAGTAAAACTAAAAACATTTGACAGGAAAAATAGTTTGTGGAGAAAATTAGAACTACAGTAAAGTGGTAGTGGATTTCACATTTATAAAGGAAAGCATGCAGGTGGTAATAAAAATAAAAGTGTTAGAGCAGCTGAGGACAAGCGTGAAGGTGTTAAAGGTTGAGTAATAGCAGAGCAATACGGGTTTAGCCAGTATAAGAAAAACAAGGCGTAAATTTAAGTTCTGGGTTTATCGGGTGTTATGCAACTTTTTCTGTGTAGAAGTTTCCTCTGAGCTATCTAAACTTACTGTGTCCTGGCTCCAGTTTCAAATCTAACAGAAAGATGCAACACTGGTATCAATGTTGTCATCTATACTCTCAGAAAGAAAGTGAAAGCAAATTTACGTATATATTTCCCAAACTGTGAAATGGTCTCTTAACAGCAACATGGAACCATGTACTTTTTTCTTCAGCTTGTCTCCCTCCATAATGACTTCATACACCCGCTGGGTCGTCACTGGAACAAGCTTACACACAGTTTTATGGTTAATACTGGTTTAACAAAGGAAATCTGTGTCCTGCTTCTGGTAAAAGTGGGTCCAGACATAGCACAAGTCTGATCAGACCGGTGTTTTTAAGACATGGTGTCACCTGGAAAATATGGCAGTACACACACACACACAAACAAAATAAGCACTGTGAGTAGCTACTGCAGTTGAGTACCTGAATTCAAGTATTGTGTAATCAAGTCTTCACCTACAGGAAAAGTTATGTTGTAAATACACAAAGCCCAAAAGGATAGCAAGAGGAAACCTAAAATGTATTGTACTGTAGTATTACAAATTAGTTTTCCATTACAGACAACATGGTGACAACCATCTAAACTTAATAAAACCATCTTATTTCAGATTTTAAGCATGGGTCAGATATTATATAGTAGTTGTTAGTGTGTGTGTGTGTGTGTGTGTGTGTGTGTGTATAGTTTATATATTGTTTAACACTTTAAACAATAAAACAATTGATCTTACAGGGACTTGCTTTGCATTTACTGAAGAAATGATCCTGACTCTGCTTTTTTATAATTATGAGGAAACTAGCTCAGAGTTTAGTAAACTTTATACTGAAATAACAGGAAAATAGTCACTATGAGAAAAACAAGATGATCAGTCTTGGTTCTTCGTTTGTGGTCTGTTTGTCAGTAATGTACAATGATTTTATAATTCACTGATTCTAAAGATAAGATCAGACTGAAGCACAGAAGTGCTGAGACAATTAGATGTAAATGACAAGATACAGTATGTGTAATTATTAGGCTTGGGGATCACAGTAATACTCATTCAGGTACTGCTTTGTTCCTGTTGTTTGTTATTGTCTATGAAAGTTTCAGATTGCGCTGCCACACACGTCAGCACAGAACAGTCTGGAAATTTGACATTTACGAAAAGATGACAGCATTTCTGTTTGTGAAGTGACTAGATTTCACCTATGTCAGCAGTTTCTATCAATATATTTTTAATCACTGATACCTGTGTGTCTCTAAGAGACACTGTTCTCCTCTGTTGGTCAGATGCTTCCTCCAACATAATAAACTATAATGGGATCATGACACAACACAGGGTCACAAACAGCATGCAGTAAATCCTTTAATGCATACCGTACTTAATGGCCAATTGTCAAAAGGTCTCAAAAGACAGTACACTACTGAAATCATCATTACCACTGCTGCTACATAGGCCTCATATTGAGCTATATTTTCTTTTCAGTTTTCCATATTTAACTGATTGTAATTGCACATACTGCACACACACTTGTTGTTTAAACTGCCTACACATTCTAGACTGTTTACTGTACATACTAGTCAACAGGCTATGGAAGATTTAAAAACCTGTGACTGGTTCTTTTCATGTCAGAATAGAAAACAACTATTTCAGTTAGATACAAAATAAATAATTGTTAAAATATATTTTGTTTATCATTACAGTAAATGCATACACCTGGAAATGAATGTCCTTACTTCTTTGTTTTTATTTAAGCTTTGTAAGTCTGCCATAGTAAATATCACTTACACATTCTTGTTGCATTCATGGGCAGAGCCAATGGGGGTGGCACCAGCCACGCCCACAATCTGATTGGCCACCCCTGGAGCCAATCAAAATGTAATGCTTATCAGTATTAATGAATGAAAAATAAAAAACGATGACTAATTGTTGCATTAAATCTAACATTTTTCTGGTGCTTTATAATTGATATTGGTCAATTTAGCTTTATGTTATATCATGCATGCAGCATGATAATTTTAATTTGCATTCATTTCTCTGACTGTGCTGTTGTGGAGTACTCGGCATGATTCACCTCAGTGGCAGAACTTCCACTGTGCCTGTTCAGGAGTAAACAAGGAGCACAGCCAGAATTGGCTAAAGAAAGCACTGTGTGTGTGTTTAATTTTTATACAAAATAAACAGTTTGGTAGCTAATAATATATTGCTATTAATTCATAGAACTAGGGGTTTATTTAACTTTTTACATGTATTTCATATGTACCACCTCTCTCTGAGTATGTGCCCCAGCCTGGCCACCCCATCCAAAATTTTCTAGATCCGTCCCTGGCTGAATTCACTGCACAGGATTACCCCTTGGCATACATTCACTCGTTTTTATGTGTAGTACCCTTATAATGATGATGAACTGCTTTTTTATTGTACTGGCACTTAGCAAATGTCATATCTGACCAGCTTCACAAATCAAGTTCAAATTTGTTATGAAAAGTTGTATGGATAGATATACTTAATGATTTTATAATAGTTGTATCAGCTGAGTTTAACCTGAGCACATTACTCTGTACAGTCGGACTTAAGAGGGTTTGTCCTAGTTCTTATTTGCTAATAGCACACAGATGTACTACCCTGCTGAGGCTGAACCCAGAAAAGATGTAGAGAGAAACTCAGCAGAATGCACTGAGAAATGTTTTCATCAGAACTTTTGGCACTACAATAAAAGAATGCTGGTGTAGTGTTCAAGGTCAAGCATCTTCTGAAAGTTTGTTTTCACTTTAGCTAACATGTATTTACAAGATCCTCTCTGGTGTGTATTCACAAATGATGAGCTGCCTAACAAAATTTTAAAAAATCCTAAATTTACTGTGCGTTTTTCTTATTAGTACCACAACATGAGGCTGGCCAGTCACATACAGAAATCCTGTTCAGAAAGTGGAATCAGATGTAAATACTTTCAAGCACTCGCAGACAGAAGACCCAGTTGGGGGGCAGCTGGTGGTAGGACATTTTGTTTCCATCCAGTCTTAGGATTTTCATCGTGGAGTAAGACATAGGTCCCACCTCTCTGCAGAAACTGGTCACGTTGAACTCTGAGGTGAACAGACAGAAAACAGGCATCCTGTTTTATACATAGAGATCCATTATTCAACAGAGTGACACCCATCTGCTTATAGTTGTCTTGTCAGAGCAGTGTAGATGCTAATCTGGTCCAGATAGCTGTGATTTCACATCATGTAACATGTGTTCATCATATGTAAACGGTTACTTGTGTTCTTTAGAAGGCTCTGTGCAAAGGTTCCTGTTCTTCTCATAGAGTCTGAATTTCCCATTAGATCTCTTGCAGGTGCTGCGGATAAAACAAAGCCAAGGGAAACCATAATACCCTCTTTTGCTTTCCCACTTTATTTCAGAATTAGAGGTTCTCTCAGCCCAGACTGCGGGCTTTGGCAGACAGGAAGCACAGTAGCTGTCAGGCTGCTAGCTAGACGATGAGGTGTGTGTTATTGTAGAAGTGTTTTCCTGTCTGTCTCGTTGGTACACAGCCTCACTGTCTCATACATCATACACTGAGTAACAAGTACACATGCATTTTCACTTTTCCAGAGTTCATGAGCCAAAGAAATTACAGAGTACAGTATGTAATTGCATCTGGATGCTCATGTGAGTCAAAATGTGGCACCTGGCTACAAGGCTGCTGCGTTGTGATGTGAATTGGGCCAGAGTCATAGGGTGCACAGAGAGAGAGGGAAGAAACGGGAGAGGAACAGTGTGTGCTTCTGGCTCATCTGGCACTCGTACCTCTGAATCCATCACAGATGTTTTCATACCACTCTCCTCACTTCTTTAGCTAGCCTGCAATCCCTCCATCCAACCACTCAACATTCCCTCCCCTCTTCTCTCTTCCACTCTCTTCTCATCTTTTTTCCATGTCTCTCTCTCTGAGTCCCATCCTCCTCTCTCTTCTTTCATCTCTGACATGCCTCGCCTTCTAGCGGTCCAATCCCAGCCCCTCCTGTGTCCCTAGGCAGTGAAGAGGGTGGGTTGTGTTGAAGGAAGC
>NW_018127898.1:1525437-1534092 GCF_001952655.1 Monopterus albus | reverse complement strand
TCCTCCCTCAGAGCAGGGTTTGGGTATCATATCTGCCCAGCTGGTCAGCTACAGCACATAACTCACCAATAACGCTGCTTTGTTGTCATGTCATATGAATCTATGAATGTGTGTGTGCACATGTGTGGGAGATCAACATTTCATGGACATGAAGTCAGTGACTATCATTCACAGTATGAACAGTAATTGTATCCATGTGAATGTGTATTCACATTTTTCTTTGTGTATATATATTACTGTATGTATTGGCCTCACCTTGTATTTCATTGGCCTCCATGTAGAGGTACTGCAGGGTGGTGGGGACCGTGGGAATGGTTGTAAGTTTGTTATAAGAAAGGTCCAGTTCCACCAAGCTGGAGAAGTTGAAGACCTGCGGGTGGATGCTACGGCTCTGCAAACCACAGTGACTCAGACGGAGGTACTTGAGGTTGAGAAGCTTTACAAAACTGTCCTCATCCAGCCCAGAGAGAGAGTTATTGGATAGATAAAGCTGCTGGATGGAGGGAGGTAAATGCACGGGGATGGTAGAAAACAGATTCCCACTGAGGTCCAGCAGGTTCAGACTGACCAAACCTACAAGGTGTGGGGATCATAAACAAGTTAGTACTACAACAAATGTACCTCGTGTGACTGATGGAGTGACTATAAACATTTTCCAAGCAGTCTCAGGGCAAAACATCAAGGTATGAGATGTTGGTATGATCCGTTCAAATAAATGTCATTATAGAAAGGAAGTGACCTGTATAGTAAGAGATTTCAAATATACCAAACTGGTACTGTGTTAGTTAGAGTAGCAGTTACTGACACATCACAGTGCAAAGATCTGAGTTTGTAAATCCAACCGTATCTATGACTTTATTGCTATTTTCACTGCAGTATAACTACAGACTATTGTCTGTGCACCATACTAATGTTGTTAAGCCTGTCATTTTGCCTTGAAGAAGAGTATTCTTTGCAAGTGTTTAAAAATCATTAGTATTGGCTTAATTTTCATTTGTAGAGCTGCTTTACATTTTGGAGGTGTCAGATTAAATAATGGGTAGAATGTGAAATTTTATATGATCCGTTACATATTTGCTGAAAGACATGAAATCAAATCACCAGTGACTTAAACAACATCATGACTCCAACCACCATAACAGCCACTACTGACTGCATCAATCTGGACGACGCAGCACCGCTTCCCTCCACTATGCAAAAGTGAAGCCAAAAAACATCGCAAATACGGCAGCTGCATGTTGGTGTTTTGCAACCAGATTCTGCGCAGTATCGACTGAGTGATTAAGTGACAGCATCAAACCTATACTGTATCAAGTCATGGTGGCTTCACTTCTGGAAGCTGTCATGGCGTCCATATTTATATACAGTTGATGATAGCTATCATCTTGTTGAATGGAAAGGTGTGTCCAAACCTTTGAGTGGTAGTGTATGTCAAATGCACATTTGTAGACAATAACAAATAAGACTGACATTAAAGTATGGAAAATCCTTGTTTGAATGTTTGTATATTGTGTATCTGGCCAGGTATAAGACAGAGCTACTGTATGCTATACTCTCTCATTGTCTACTCAACATCTACATAAAGATATATGATATAATGTATGTATGAAGAAATGAAATGACACATTACCTTTGAGGTCTCCATCTGTGATGGTTTGCAGTTTGTTTCCCTGCAGCAGCAGCAGCGTCAGGTTGTGTAGGTTCTGGAAAGCTCCAGAGCTGATGCTGCTGATTTGATTGTGGGCCAGTCGCAGCTGCTTGAGTCCAGCTGGTAAAGCACGAGGCACTGAACTCAGGTGGTTGTGGTTGGCAAAGAAGTGGGAGAGCTGGGTCTGCTTTTGCAGGGCAGCGGGGTCCAGCTTGTCGCTCTGTAGCTGGTTGCGGTCCAGGATGAGCCAGTGCATCCCAGTAACGTTGGACAGAACGGAGGAAGACAAGGACGAGATGTTGTTGCCCTGGGAATAACAGAAGGCAAAGCCTGATGGATTTTGTCTTTTCACACTTACAGCATAACATACTGTATACAATAGAGTTCAGTGGAGATCAGCTCAGTGGCCGTGTCAGTGCCTGTCCTACCTGTAGAAACAGGTACTGAACTGTGTCCGGCAGGCTGTCAGGCAGCTCTGCCAGGCCTCTATTGTCACAGTAGAGGGCTGTGGGCCACTGAATGGGGCATTCACACTGTTGAGGACAGGCCTGGGGGTTGCTGGTTTGAAACCAGGCTTGGTCCATCCGCCCCTGCAGGCTCATCACACTGGGCTCGCCCAAAATGCGGTTGATCCACAGCGGAACACCTCCATAGTCCATGTCAGATACAACAGTGTCTGAGGCCGAGTGCAAAACACACACAAGCACCAAGACAGCACAGCACAGGACAGCCATGGAGACAGCTGGTGAGCTATGTAATCCTGCAAATTGGAAACAGTGTTACAAGTCTGCAAAGGTTGTATAAGGTCCCCTTTGGCTCTGGAGGAGCTTTATTTATCGAAAATTACTTAAGTGACACAGCATGATATCACAAAACCTGAGGACAATGAGTTTGGTGTCTGCTGTGGGTACTGCCAGGGAGAGTCCAATAAAACATGGTGTCAAGCTGCTTCATGGGAAATGTGAGATTTAGGGGTTTTTTGGATTGCTACAGAGGTTATATTATGGTTATATGGATTTCAGTAACATTTGTCCACAATCTTGGTGCCCAGAAAATGGATTCTGATGCCGCTGTAACTTTACTTCTACTTTCACAGTAGAAAGTTTCAATTTGTCCAGTCCTTCAGTTTATGACCAAGGAATAAACTTATTCCCAATACTAATTAGCAACTGTGAAATGCTAATATTTCACACTGTGAAGGTAAACATGGTGAACATTACCATTTGTCTCACTATCAACATGTAGCTCCAACCGCCATCATGTCTGGCAACACTGAGCTGCTAGCATGTCTGTAGACTCCTGTTTAATCAGTCTCTCACAATTTACCTCAGCTTAATGGACGTGTAATTCTACAGCAAACTGCTGGAGTTCCCTTTTTAGAGCTGATGCAGCCCATGCACCACTGAATGTCAGAATTAAAACTGTTATTTAAAAATAGTTTCAGTAGGAGGTCAAACAAAGTCATTTTTTACTGGCAGCCTCTCAATGTTGTGAATGTGTCTGTGTGTGTGTAATAAAGTGGTGTAAAAAATGAAACTGTGTGGCACTACTTGAAACACACAAAGGTTGAGATGGTTGCATTTGCATACAGATGCACAACTGCATGTACAACTGTAGATGGTTCCAGTAATATCCAGAAAGCTGGTATGCACAGAAACTCACGTACAAACATATACATGCATTCTCACTTATTGTATCACACAGCAGTTAGTAAATAACATTAGCATTATCAGGAAGTCTGACTTGATCAGCATGTTTACAATGCTGTGTTTAGCCTGTGTCATTTATAGTACATCACATTCTCTAAAGGTTGCTGAGACAGTAGCTGTGTTATTCAAGTATGCGTCATCAAACCAACTGTGCAATCGTTGTGATCATTTCCAGTTTTGCCTGCCTTGCAAAAAGAGGAAATGGAAGCAGACAAGAAACAAACAGTACACTTACCTGTTGAGCAGGAGCTTCAGAGCAGAAGTAGGTTATTTTAAATTTCAAAAAAAACCTTTGGAGCGTTATAGAGCTAAGCATGTATTAATATGTCTGCATGTGTGTGTGTGTGTGTGCTGTCAAGCTACAGAACCAGCAATGTTTACCCAATGTCTGATATGTTCCTCCTCTTCAAACACTGTCCACAACCCAGACCCCAGACCTCCTCCTTAATCTTGCCTCACTAGCTTCTCCCTTGTCTCAGCCATCGGTAACAATCGAACCCACATCATTTGGTGGAAACATGCTTGCTTGTTACATAGAGATACACAAAAAACAACCAAAAAAGACAGAAAAGAAAATAAGGAAAGAAAGACAGAACAGGTCAAAAGAAGGCAACAGATCAATTGGATTGTGGTGGTGCAGAGCTTTCAGTGAATATGAGAACATTAAATTATATCATCTTGAGTATGTGTGTATGAATAGAGATGCATGTGTATCTGCATGATCGGGTCTACGGCATGTGTTCAAGCCACAAAGTACCTGGGGAGCCGAAGAGACCATTCTGTGTGTATGAGTGTGTATCTTTGTATGTGCATCTGTGTCTGGTGTGTGTGCCTGTGTATTACTTACATTATGGGGATCAAAACCTGTAAACACACTCACAATGTGGGGACTCAGTCTGGTCTCCACAAGGAAATCATTGGATTTTAGAGTGGCAACATGGTTTAAGGTTAGGGTCAGGGTTAGGTGTTAGTGGTTATAATTAAGGTTAGGATAAGTCTACAGGAAATGAATGTATATCAGTGTAAACTCCCTACAAGGAACGAAAACACAACTGAGTGTATGTTTGTGCCTGTGTGCATGTGTGAAGGTACGTCCTTCAAGCATCTGAGCAGGGCTGGTGCAGAGGAAAATGATTCCAGATCCCCACCCCCACCCCCCACCTTCCTAAAATATGAAGGGAAAGCTGTGAAAAAATAGGCCATATGGAGAACAAGAGTGAAAAGAGGGGACATTAGTGTGTGGTCAGAGCTTAGAGAGAGCACCCTCTAGGAGCGACATATAGAATTACACCCACATATGTGTTACTGTACCTGTCATTTCTACTGGGTCAGCATGTGTGAGATATATAGCTTTTGCAGCAGTTTTATAGGCAGTGAAGAGAACAATTAAAAGGAATACTGTGTGTGTGCAGTTCAGCTACATGTGCCAATGACTCAAAGATGTTAAAGATACATGATAAAGATGTGTGATGGGTAATTGCTAATGTGACAAGAAAAATGTCAGTTCTTCAGCTGACTAGTCATAAAACAAGACTGAGGCACAGTGGTGGTCTGAGCTGAATGCTAACAGCTTCTTAACATCCTCTGCTGGCTCTGATCCCTCTGCTCCAGGTTAACACCGCTGATTGAAGCATTACCTTCTCTACAGTACACATGAATATCCACCTCGCTCACTCATACAGTCACTGCTACCTGAAATGAATGCTTATACTGAATTTCCTTAGTGGGAATGCAGACTTTTATAAAAAAAAAAAACAACTTTCTTTTACTTATTGTCCCATTAAAATGTTTAAAATGTAGTTCCTTCTCACCCAGTGCATGCTGGGATAGACTCCAAACTCAAACTGGACAAATGGGTAGGCTATATAAATTGGATGAATGGATCAATAAATAAAGACATTTTACAGATGACAAGCAGAACTCTGAGATCATAGAAACAGAGTCTGTGGAAAGGAAGGCACATAACAAACAAATCAGGTCTAAAAAAATAACAAGCACAAATTACACAAATACATTACATAAATGAAAATACTAATAGAAAACACCATAGTGCTTACATGCACACTAAATAGTTATTCCACAAAATACAAAGTTATATGACTCCTCACAGTGTTTCAATACAGTGTTTAAGGGTGAATAAAAAATAGAAAACCTTCACCTATTGGACTGTAACTTCCAAATCTTAGGCACAGTAGAGGAAGGAACAAAAAATAGAACACCACTGCTGTAAGTAGTGGACGTTTCAGCCTTAAAAACAGGAGATCACTATCAGTAGAGAATTCAAAAAAAGAAAATCATCCATTATTTCTCAGACCAATAACTTGTTTCTAGTCTATGACAAATAAGCACAAAACACAGTGTTATCTGCACCATATAACACTACTTCTTTTTCTGTAACATTACTGTAGCATAACATCAGTTGTAGTGTGACTTCTGAGAAACAATAATACGTCACAGTACAAAGATCAGTCATTTTAGCTACTGTTGTTCGTTAATGAGTCATCATCACTTTGAAGTAATTATCATTTCTCAAAGCAGAAGTTGGCCTCAGGTGGTTTCCTGTCTGGGAGCTGGCAGGTAGCCTGCTGCAGCTCCTGAGACAGCATGTCATGTAAAGGCATGTCTAAAGCTGAGACCTAAAGACAGTTCACTTTTGGTCACCTGCTCGGCTTCACGTGTGCATTTTAAAACAATGATTAGAGCGTTTCCCTGTACATGCCTGAAGACATTTTAAAAGAAGATGCTTATGTGAAGTATTATCAGTAATTACAGAGGCCAAATGCTAAATGTTTGTGTATCTGAGTTCTGTCACAATATGTAATATAGTGGAAATACTGTTTATATTTGAACAATTACAATGTCATGTAGCTTTCATCCCAGATTTGTTGCCTGATAAGTTTCAATGTTCAGTCTTGACCTCTGAATCAATGGCTAATAAAATAATTTCACCTCACCAAGATTAGCGGCTGCTCTGGACCTTTCAGTCATACTACATGATCACCATCATAATGTACAGTAGATGTACAAATCTTCATTTTGTCCAGCCACATTAAGAACTCATTCATGTTGACCTGTTTCAAAGTTCCAGCCCTGTTTGCAACTTTATTTTGTTTGTTTTTGTGTGTTACTGTGTTTGTGTCCTATATTACTCACACAGTGGGGAACAAAACCTGTTTACACACTCACACTGTGGGGACTCAGACTTCCCCATGGGGAAAAGCATCTGGTCCCCGCAATGTAAATCACTGATTTTTAGAGTGATGGTTTGAGGCTAGAGTCAGGTTCAAGGTAGGGCAAGAGTTAGCATTAGGTTAGTAGTGGTTATGGTTTAAGGTAAGGTACAGTAAGTCTTAAATAAATGAATGTAAGTCAATGCAAATTCTCCACAATGAATGATAACAAACATTTTTACCCGATACACGTCATCCAATATTACAAGAAAACAGATGATGAAACTGTTCAACATATTACTCTTATGTTATATATTCAATTACACTTGACCTAAGCCTGTTTCCTCCTCCATGTCTTGTTCCTCCTCATTGCACAGTTCCCTCCATCATCTGCTCCCTAAAGCTATGTCCATCAACATTTCCTGTCACAGACACTAGAGGGCTCTATTTTATCAGTAATCAGTAGCAAAGACACACTTGTTACAGGTCGGACTTGTTCTTTGTACAGGTTTTGTACAATTAGGAGCAGCAAATTAATACCAGTAGATGATATATATCTAGTTAAGAGATGGGATGTATTATTGTAAAGAAAACTAACAAATGCAAAGACTGAATGAAGAAATATATATGCTTCATTTTGAACCAAATTAATTCTATAAGCATTGAACTTGATGTCTGGGTTGCGGGACTTCTCTGAAAGTGTTGTGATGGTGCAAAGTCATCCTGACATTGCTGCTCTTATCTGTATGAGAAAAAGATGAGAAGAGCGATGCGGTGTAATCACAAACATCTGCATGTAATTTATGCATGTTTGTGTTTGTGCATGGACATCTGCTTTCTATTGCATGGTTTGCGCTGTCCCTTTGCCCTGAAGTGTCATGGTTCAAGATGCTATAAGAGGAAACACTGTCCAGGGACCATAGCCAAATCTGTGTGCATCTTTTATATGATTTCCTGTGTTATTTTTGTAATGTAACATTATCTATTTAAACAATCTCTCTATCTAAGTCATAATTCAGTATAGTGTCTGTGGCAGACAGTAAATGAGAAGGTTTGGTCATGCAGACTTGAAATGGTAGTTGAGGGTGTGTATTTACATCTAAATCACTTTGTGGAGACAAAACTTTGGTTCTCACAGGGTTAACCATTAAATTACAGGGTTCATATTTGTGATTTTCTTTCATTTTCGTGAGTTTGGTGGGTAGAGCAGTCTCCCAACCAGAGGGTCGAAGGTTCAAATCTCGGTGCCTGCAGTCAACAGGTTGAAGTGTCCTTGAGCAAAACACTGAACCCCCAAGTTGCCCCCGATGGTTAGAGCCATCGATTGAGTTGGCGCCGCAGATGGCTGCCTCGGTTCTGTACCTGAAACAGATTCCTTGTGTGAGTAACATACTTGGCCAAATAAAGATGATAATCCTTATCCTTAAGCTAATAGAGTTGGAGCCAGGCATTTATAGGGTTAATTGTTAATAGGGTTAGTCAATAAAGTGTCTCTGTAAGTGGCAAAACAGGTTTTCTTGAGTTAAAGGGACATAGAGAGGGACACACAGACAACATAGCAAAACTGGTCTGATTTTATACAGAGGACAGAAATATATTTGAAGTTGTAGACAAAACTAGATGTTTTGCATTTTGTAGTAGTTTTTCTTGTCTTTATCTGCAGATGAGTGACTAAATAATATACAGAATGAAAATTTCTGTGACATTCCTCTAAATTGTTCACAGCATGAGTTGCCCTCTGATTTTGCGATCCTGGCTCTGCGCTGCTCCTGACCCAGACAGGAAGTGGGGGTTGTGTGTGTTTGGGGCTACCCAGTCACCCTAGGTCTCTTATTTTGAAGTGCTGGTCAGTAGAGAATCAATTTCTCTCACTCTGACAACTGCTACACCTCCTGCTTCTCACGCTTTCATTTTTCCTTATTTTGTTTGTATGGATACACATTTTTCCATAACATACAGTAGAGTTGATTTGTTGAACTTAACCACCTTTAAATAAACAGGATTTTAATGTTTTGTTTCCAGAGGTGCCTCATAAGGTTGTTAGTCATCAGTGATGAGTGAAAGAATAAACATGTCTCCTAATGCTACAAAAAGAAATGGCAAAACAGCAGTAAAGACTTCTGCTTTA
>NW_018127898.1:1524336-1525402 GCF_001952655.1 Monopterus albus | reverse complement strand
TGGGGCCAGAGCCAGGAAACTTAGTTTAGCATAAAGACTGTGAGGTTTCCCGGTAACCAACAGAAACTCCAGGGAGCTGTGGGTTCTGGCTAAGAAACAGACTGGTATAACCAGTCCACAGCACAGAACATGCTACTGTAGGTAATCATAGAAGAAACAGAAGTCAGCAGGTTTGCAGCCAAAGGATGAGCTTGTTTACTGCCTTTGTTCATCATTATGGTATTTTTCATACACACAGAATGCAGTATTTCAATGACTGCTTGCAGAGTGGAAAGATAAAGTGGGTGAAAATCCTTGATTTCGATGGAGCTTGTGTCAGAGAGGCAGGAAGAGGCTCACGTCAGCCCAGACAGACGGTGTGAGAGGACCCTCACACATGTTTTCATTCAACCCTTGATAAGATGTTGGTTGCTGGAAACCAGTGAAGCCAGCTGGAGTCTTTGACTGAGGCACAAGGATTTTTGGTAGTTGGGCTATAGAGCATTTTATTTTACTATAAAATAGCTTTAGCATTGTTATAAGATATACTTGACTGAGGCACAAGGATTTTTGGTAGCTTTAGAATTGTTATAAGATATATAGTATCTTTGCAGATGGTTTTTATGCTCTCACATAAACAAAACAACTGTCAGCATTGCTGTGATGTTGCACAGTTGCAGTTTTTGCACTTGCTTCAACTTTTAACACACATACATTCTCAGTAAACCCACTAGAACCCACGTTTGGTGCAAAATCTTACACAAATATTTCTACTGATTTTCCTCAGGTGCTGTAACAGTGATGGTTGGTGTGTTAGTGGTGTTGTTGACAGAGACGGTGAGAATCACTTTTATTTGTGAGCAAGTGAACCAAAAGGATCAAAAGCAAATATTGTGTGAGGAAATAGTCGAGTTCAGCCGAGAGGAACAATGTGATGCCAACAGATGGGAACAATCCCTCTCACTCAGTGCAAAAGAAGAGGCTCCATACTGTGAGAGTGGGGTGCACTGAGCCATGCCTGAACAAAGAAAATGGGGTTCAGGTGGGTGGATGAGGGGGTGGAAGGAACCACCAGTAAAGGGAAAGA
>NW_018127898.1:1520822-1524321 GCF_001952655.1 Monopterus albus | reverse complement strand
GGCAGAACTTTAAAAAAGAGCATAGAGGGGAAGAAAGTTTTTAACAAAGTGTTTATCAGAGTCTCCTCCAGTCCTGAGCACACAGAGGGTCAGTTTCTTTGATCATGTAGGTGTGTGTCTGTGTGCATATGCATGTGTGATGGATCTGTTCACTTTGTGAAATCTTATAGTACATTCATCATTTTGTTGCAGATTTTTTTTTTGTTCTAGAAAATCAGAGGGTAATTACTGAATATATATACTGTATATAAATCTGACATTAGTGGCAAGTTTTTTCTTTTTTCAGTGCTTCCTCTCTGGTTTATTTGTAATACTCCTAAGACCATGCCTCTCTACAGGCAGTTCCAAAACAAAGTTTGTATCTGTACTGCACCTTTGCATGTTCTAACCTCAATATGAAAACAGTATGGCTGGCTTTACATTTAAGAGACAGCTTTGTTGAAGAATATTTCCTTACTCCCTGAAAGTATCAGTGGTTACACTTTTGCTAAGTTTTTATTTTTACATTTTAGTGTCTTATGAATATTTTTTCATTTATTTTTGCTAATACTTTATTTCTAAATGAGAGAGGAACCTGCCTTTAATGGATACTGAAGATAAGCAAAAGAGCACAGCTTTTATTGTTGGTTTACTCTGAAACTTATCTGTATCCAGATGTTTACAGATACCAACATAGTCCCTGATTTATCAATGACTTTCTTCTATTTTAAATTTCAGTACCACTGCCTCTCTGTTTTTCCTCTGTTAGACTACAGTGAAGATTTGTTTGACTGTGACCATGCACCTGGTTTGCCTTTTGTCTGCCCTGCTCTGTCTCTCTCATGTACATAGGGATCCCTTCGCCTGGCTGTACGGTTGGCATAGCCAAAGATACTATTCTGACTCCCTGCAGGCTGCCAAAGGAGGGGAGTGTCCAGATAAGTGTGACTGCCCTCCTTCTTTCCCTGTGGCCATGTACTGTGATGGGTGCAGCCTGACAGCCATGCCAGCCATTCCCTCCCATGTCAAGTACTTGTACCTCCAGAACAATGCCATCACATCTGTGTCTGACTCAGCCCTGTCCAATGCAACCAGTTTGGTGTAGCTACAACCAGCTGATATCTGAAGCCATTGGCAAGAAGGTAAACTTACATTAGGCCTCAGTCACACTCAGACATACAGTATGTGTGAGCTCAGTGTGATGATGGTCTCTGTCAGATTGCTGGCAGGTGGTTAACAGGCTGTACAATGAAAAATGATAATTGCTGCATGAGTGAAGGAACAAAATGTGGGGTTTTTTTATGTTATTAGAATTAAACTGAAGTTAAATTGCATTTTTACCTGGTATATCATACATTTTATATCTGCTCTGTAAGTCACTTCTACAGTAGTTTTTGAGATAAAAACAGAAATTTGTATTCTTCGTTTCATGATGTCGCCCCCTATCTTTGCTCTAAGTTGTCGTACAACTTATTTCTACACAGCCAAACAAATCCTTTAATATTAAATCATATTTGAATATCAAGCAGTCATGTCACCCTTCTACCACAGGTCGATGGTTACCCTGACTAAAAGACTTGAACAACAACCAGACTAGCTTTTCAGCTAAAATCTCCCTCTTACATGAACACAAGTCTTGTCCTCTATCTTAGCTTCACAAACAAACCAAACAAACATTCACTTCTGACATCAGTTTTCAGGCACAGCTGCAGCACAGAAAACAGCATGTAAACTTACCTGAAAGTGTCACTTCTGTTCATTGTCTTGGAAGCTACAAATTAAATTTGTTTACCCTTTCTCTCTGCCTGCCAGCTGCTGCCCACACACACACAGACACACACATGCAGAACAGTTGATTTTTCCGTGAACTGAACGGATCACTTTGCATTTAAGTAACATGAACTTGAGTTTTGTTAACGTGCAGAGCGATGAACGTCAACGGAGAAGTAGCGACTATAAAAACAGTGTGCTAAAATGAAAGTCCCCCCTCCAAGTTTCTGCTCCAACTTCTAAAATTGCTTGTTTTGTTTTGCACAACACTGTTGAGTTTAAATTTTAGATTTGAACTTTTTCATGGTTTTATTCCTTTTGAATTTACTGTTAAACACATACAGTATGTCAGTGAGCTGCTCATGCCCCACATTATATCATTTGTAGGCATTTCTGAAGCTGGAGGGATTGATTGATATCTGCAACACAACAATTTGACCAGCATTCCTCCCAACCTCCCTCGCTCCCTGCGTGACCTGAGACTCAACCATAATAAGATCGAAAAGGTAAAGTGTGTTTTGTAGTCTGACATTCATGCAGAGCCCCTTTCTGTTCTCGTTAAATGTTTTGGTTGTACACAAGAGACATTAGACTTTAAAATTATTGCTACTGTTGCCTAGGCAACACCTGCAGACCTAGAGGGCATGGATAACCTCACTATCCTCTATCTCCATGACAACGCTGTCACAGACATGAGCATATCACTGAAGGCACTGAAATCCCTCACACTCCTGGACGCAAGCAGTAACAAGTTGACAAAGGTATTAGGTGTGTTTGCACGCGTCTGATCAGGTGAGCAGGTCATCTCCATTTCTCCAATAGTATTTTCATTAGCTCATCCCAGGTCCCGAAGGAGCTCCCTGAACATCTGCACCAGCTCTACCTGGAGTCCAACTCCATCGACTTTCTACCAGAGGACTTCCTGCACTGTTGCACTCTGCTGCAGTACATCAGGATGGCCCACAACCAGCTCACAGACAAGGGCGTCCCTCCGAATACCTTTAATGTGACTGGGCTGGTATAGCTGGACTTGAGCTACAACAAACTGGAGAGAATCCCTCCAGTGAGCACCACACTGGAACTTCTCTATCTGCACACCAACCAGATCAAAGGTAAGCTACACACATGGTTCATTTATCATTTGTGTACACACGTCTTTTTAGAAAAGACGTGTGCTCCTCAATAAGCTTCTTCCTATGTGCAATATAGGGACAGACGAACATTTCATGATTTTCTCTGTGCACTTGATCATTGGTTTGAAGTGGGCTCGGTTAGAAAAAGTTGAGTTTTAGAATATGAACATCTGAATCAAAAATGCCAATCAACACTCACACAGGTCTGATGAAGCAAATTACCTTGGGCCTTCTTAAAAATAACTGGTGAATAGCTAATATGCTGTGCTTCGAGGCAGATGCTGAGATGCTGGATGTTTAGACTACTGTAACTGGAGTAGTATTTTCTAATATCACAACTGTATATGTACAGAAATAAATTCATTCCCGCCTCTCCCTCTGTCCTGTGGATGTAGAGTTCACTCTGGGTAGTTTCTGCAGCTTTGCGGATGTGACAAATTTCTCCAAACTGCGAACGCTGCGGCTGGAAGGCAACGAGATCAGCCGTCAAGACATCCCTTCAGAGTCGTCCCTCTGCCTGCATCAGGCTTCAAGCATTGATATCGGAATGTGTGCATGACACAGCCTGCGGCATGCCGCTCAAAAACGACAGTTCAGTTTATAACATGCACCAACAG
>NW_018127898.1:1518004-1520774 GCF_001952655.1 Monopterus albus | reverse complement strand
GGTGCTGTACTTTGACAGTAGGTGGCAGCGGTTAATACCCACAACTGACAGCACAGTGAGAGCAAAGACTTTCATATATACTCTGTGTTTTTGGAGAAGCTTCTTAAAATGTGATAAAATGTCATTATGTCTCTTGAAAATTAGATTATTATTCTCAGTTATTATAATTGGTTACTGTAACACATGGTGTTTCCCTTTTTGGGTACTAATCCTCCTCCTGTCACTGTGAGGACTAATGATCTTTGTAATCAGTGTTTTTATTTTGAAGCTGCCTTTATCTCTCTCTGTCTTGCTTCATGCGTTGTCTGATAAGCTCATGATAAACATTAGTGTATCATGTATGACGTGCTCCTCTAATTTCATATCATTATCTTTTATAGAATAGTATCTGCTGAATAAAAATACATTATTGCAGATGGGTGCACTGCACCAAGTATTGTTTTTGTTAGTTAGTTAATTTTAAAAATGACTGTGACAACTTGTTTTTGGGAAGGACTTTCTTTTTGTACAGTAAAATCAAGTTTCTTTGTGTGTCATACAAAACACATAGTGAGTCAAACATACGGACGGGTTTGGCTGTTTTTGTTCCTGAGTTGCTGTATCTATTGCATGGATTGATCGTCATCCTGACAAGGACTTTGTTTACTAGCCTAGCGTAGAATAAATAAAAACTGAGATTTAAGGGGGGGAAAGGACCGCTCTACTTTTCAGTCTTCTGATAGATCATCCTGTATACATAAACACTATATTTCCATGCCTTTGGGCTATTTGTGAAAGAGTCAGTGATCCAGAGCGCTGCAGCAAATACAGTGAAGTTTAATAAACTAGAAGAAGTGATGCTTCTACTTTGGTTTGTAAGTTACACCCTGAACCCAAGGGTGCATAAAGAGATGAGTCACTGCATGTTTAACTAATATAATAAACAGATAACACTTATGAGGAGGTCGACACAAAGAAGGAAGTAGAGAAAAAGAGCCAAAAGGGTCGGTATGTCATGTTTGTTAACGAATGTCCAGCTGCACAAGCTGAAGGCAGCAAGACACATTAAAGTCTCAGTCTTTCAACTGAAAAATTTACAGAACTTTATACATTCCAGCAACAAACTTATTTTCTCCTGACTGTGAGATGATTGAGTCATAAATCCTACCTGCCTTGCTGGAGAGGGCAAGCTGACCTCAAGCCCCCCTGATCAAACTGCTGAAGTATATTCCACTTTTTAACACTTGATCTACCTTGTTCTTCTGTCATCAAGTATCCTTTGCAGATCCACCTGAATAATATTAATCATAATTTATATTTATTACAGAGAATAAAAGCAAAGCAGCAAAACAGTGAAGATATGTCAACAGTTAGAACAACACACATATATCATAGGGCAAAACAAAACACAATTTAAAGGAAAATAAAACAGAGTTCTGACTGCAAATACTCAATCTCTTCTGTTTTTTTAATGTAGAGTAAAACTAGAATTACCTCTTCACAGTTGTAGGTTATGCCTCGGCCATCCAGTTAAGTTGTATATGCATGTGTGTCCAAACTCCCATGTAGTGAAGTCAGTGAATTAATTTAACAACAGCTAGTAGGAGTATTTTAGTCAAATGGATGTTGTTACTATGATTCTAATGAATAGTTTCAAATGAGGAACATGCTGTCTTCACTCAGATATTATTTTCACAGAAGACTGATAGAGAGCTGCGTCACATCATCCTTGATGATGCTTGTGCCAAATTTGAGGAAATTCCTGAGAGATTGTGTTCAAGGGAATGGGATGGAGGTGAAGTGAAGACCTAAGGAGTAGGATTTGTACCTGCGTAGTGGCTGAAGTATTACAGTGTGAAAGGTGATGAGCTTTTGCGTCAGAGCCGAGTCTTGTGTAGTATGTGTGGGCTGACCAGTTGTGAAATATTTAGACAATAGGATTCTCATTTTCTCAGTAATCTGTGGTCACACCAACAGATACTGTCATTAATGCAAATGTATATTATAGGTTTAGAGCGGTTGGGTTGCGGCCACACGTCATTGACCAAAATGGAGCCAAAACATCAAAGCAGATGACTACAATGAGGACGCTGTGCAGAGATAAAGCCCACGCCCCAGTAACATGAGTTTACCAAAAACCAATCATACTCTTGGCTCACTACTTAAAATACAAGTGCAGTAATCAAAAACAGACGACTTGATTATGATCATGATAAAGCCCAATGATGAGAAGATGAGTCACCCCCTGCATCTTCAAAAATATTCATTTGCATGTTCCAGCCAAACAGTTGTGAGTATAAATATTCTCTTATTTTTGGTGTATTTTATGCCTTTATTAGATGAAGAAAGGGAAAGCAAGAGAGATGCAACAAAGGCCCCAGGCCCCTTGAACTCATGTTGGAGTTCATAGTCAGTACTGTAAACACTACACCGGCAGGGTGCTGCTTGAATATATTAAAAATAAAATCCACTGCATGAGGAGTAAAAGCAAAGGTCAAACAAATATACTAATCAATCAACTGACATTAAGGCATTTGCTGGACTCTTCGTGGCCCACAAAACTTGTGGAAGAAGATTTTGATTTGATTTGATTTATTCTTTCAAGCATGTAAAAACAGTTGATATGACAACACACATAATCCAATATCAATTTGCTTATAGCTAGTACATGAATGGAGTAGGAAGAAGTCAGACTTATCCAGTCCTACCCCATGACATCATCTTACCATCATTGGTTTGCAAGCAGTAAATGATTCACTTCTACCCACACACGTATTATACTAAAAAAAGA
>NW_018127898.1:1465270-1515448 GCF_001952655.1 Monopterus albus | reverse complement strand
CAAAATGAGATCCACGGCACAGGGACTGTCAGCCGGGAAATCAAAAGGACGTAATTCAGGTAAGTACTGTAAAGTAAGTTAGGTAATGCTCTGGCAAAGACGGATCAAAAATATGTGGTGTGGTGTAGTGTGAAGAGCGTA
Organism: Monopterus albus; assembly: GCF_001952655.1. NCBI lineage: Eukaryota > Metazoa > Chordata > Actinopteri > Synbranchiformes > Synbranchidae > Monopterus > Monopterus albus. The sequence goes on along the minus strand of NW_018127898.1, from coordinate 1,515,307 downwards.
GCGCGTAGGGTGTGTGGAAGAATCAAGCCAAAAAACGCACAGTATCTGTCAGCGTAGCAGTCTCACCACATGTGTCCGCGTTACTATGTTAATGTTAGTTAATGTTAGTTATTGTTAGTTAGGTAATGTTCCATAGATAATCTTAGTTAATGTTCCGGCGAGCACGGAGCGTCTGCCAGAGGTTTATATAAGGAGAAGGTAATCATCGGGATGCACCCCAGCTGTGTGCGTAGACAAACCAGTTACTAATTACTGGAATGCAACACAGCTGAGGTGCAGAGCCCATGTGACGGAGAAAACAAAGAAACAAAACGGAGGAGAGGCAGCGGCCACCGAGCGGCCCTGACAGAAGTCTATTATTATTTCTTTTGTATTGTTTATGTTGAGGATGAGGTCATTCTCCTCTCCATAAACAAGAATGTTGCTCACCAAGCTTCTGTAACCCAACTCGTCTCCCCACTTGATGAGGCCCAGGATGGTGGTGTCATCAGCATATTTAATGATGACAGTGTTGTCATGGTTGGAGACACAGTCGTGGGTGTACAGGGTGAAGAGTTTGGGGCTGAGACAGCAGCCTTGTTCTTATATAACTTATATTTTTTATATATATTTTCAAAAATGTCTGTTTATGTATTTATATAAAAAGCTGTGGACTAAAATGTAAGTACTCTCTTATCACTGCAGAGCAATGTATTGCCAAGTAGAGGAAGACAACCACGTTAGTGGAAAAAGAAATCCCATTCATAAGCACTGATGACAAACCATTTCAAACACTTATTTTAGAGAGAATACACATGTAAATAACTCATAAAAAATATTTTTTAAAAACTATTACCATTGGTGCTGTAATAATCTGTTGATTCATGGGTGAAGCATGACTTCTTCCATGTTTCTCTCTGTGTCACAGGCCGTGTCATCTCACAGAGTTGTGGTCTCATCATCAGCCTGTGATTACAGGTGACACAGACGCACACATGCTAATAGTATACTCATTATGTGTTGATGTCATTGACCAAAGTGAGCTCTACCAATCACTGGTCACTGTGGCGGCATCAGGGAGTAGAGCAGAGTCACTCACCTGAGTCACTCACACACACACACACCACAGCAGTCACTGTGTTGCAATTCTGGGTGATGAATGGCAATCACAGCACCACTGCTTTGTATCTTTAGCAACACAAAATGTACAATATCATGTTTTTTCACTCCCGCAAGAAGCTGTGGTAGGGAGTCACGTACAGCAGTATGACATTGTAGGGCGGACATGAGTCCAGTAGCCTGTTTACAGGTCAGAGGTCCTGACAACATTTAGCAGCTCTATCAAATTAAGTGGGTGTAGGTGTTGCTAATGTTCTCAAGAGGGAAACTTCCTTCACTGATATGCATTAAGTCAGAATTTCAGAAGATGAAGTATACGCACACAGCCAGGGCAGTGATGTTGTGGGGGGGTCTGAGCAGGTGATTGGCTGGAAAACATCACTTCCTTGTCTGTTGAAAGAGGGTGGGGACTTTTGAACAGACCTACCTTAGACATTTGAATTTCTTACACACAGATGTAACAAGCAAGTGAAAGGACATGAGGAAATACGGCTGGAACAGTTTCAAGGATTTAATTTTCAGAAATCCCTCAGCTGTCAACCAGGTATGATCGCAGACCTCTGATTGTCACCACACAAGACTGAGAAGCTACACTTGCCTGTATTTCTGATCAAAAATACACTGTAAATGTATTTTAATGTAATGCTCTGAGGAACACAATACAAAACTTAATTTGGTGTTTGATTTAGAAAAATGCCCTTTCTGGTTTTTCTTGTAATACATTTAGAAAAGGTTATTAAATGTATAATAGCTATAAATAAGTGCCATTTTAGGTGCAATGGTTTAAAAATAATGTCACTCGATTGCAATATTGAATGAGCAGGATCCACATGTGGATGATGGGGATGAAAATGCAGAACGTGGGAACTGGGCCAACAAAAGGGAGTACATCCTGTCAACAATTGGCTACGCCGTTGGATTGGGAAATATCTGGAGGTTCCCATATCTGGCCTACAAGAATGGAGGGGGTACCTAAGTCTTTGGTTTCTAATTATTGGGAAGAATCTTATTTGATAACACTGCTGGTATTTTAAAGTTACTTTTACTCCTCTTCCACCCAATCTTTCATGTTGAACAGGTGCCTTTCTCATCCCATATTTTGGGATGCTGGTGGTGACTGGAATCCCTCTTTACTTCCTGGAAAGTGCCTTGGGTCAGTTCTGCAGCCAAGGTCCAATTAACATTTGGAGGGCTGTGCCACTACTACAGGGTAAGATTACTACAGTATTAAAGTTCTGTAAAACACCAGTCAGGTACATCTGAAGATGAGAGTCAAACATGATGAATTTAATGACATTCTTGCTTATTGGCTGATTCCAAAGCAAAAAAATCCATCTTAGTGTAACCCACCTATACCCACTGTATAAGGTTCAATTAACTCACAGTAACTGTAACTGACAAATCTTAAGTCAGTAATAAACCTCTCTACATTATATGCGTTTAGGTCCTACGAGTACTATATACAATAACCAAACAAAAGTTAGAATTAAAGTTTCTTAATTTACTCAACAATAAATCAGGGTAAAGCATAAACAATAACAATCCCATTTAAATATGTCTGACCCTTTTTCCTGTAAGACACACGTGTCAATATTTCAAATAAATGCACAAATGTAGTGGGCACACACACACACACACACACACACACCACTCACTCACTCTCCACCAGCCGTATATACACTGAGATTTAACCCTTGTTACAGGCCTGATGGATGTTCGGGTGTGGAGAGGCCAAAAATTAAGCAGCCGTTTCACTCATAAGAGCCAAATAAAAGACGATACCTTACTTAGTAGTTTGTAGTCCAGAGGCTGAAGCATTACCTCCTCCGTGTGTCCAAAGAAATAGCAAAAGGGTCCAAATAGCCACCCAATGATGAAATATTCACAGGCCCACAGGTCCAGGTGCAAGCAGTAGCGGGACTATACACAACTGGGCTAAACACAATAATGTTACACAACTGCAAGACAACTCCGTGCAGAAGAATATCCAGTCATGTACTACAAACTATGTAGGACTAATATCTTACAGGAGATCCTCGAGTTGACAATCTAAGATACAGTCCGCATACTTAACATATTTCACGTCTGCATAAACTTTTTTCCATCTCTCCTTCTTTCTGCCCGCTTCCCTTTTTCTCCTTCTTCCCTTTCCCTGGGTATCACTACCTTTACCAATGGATGATTAATAATAATATTTTACACACAACACTTCCTTGAACCTTTAAAATAACATGAAATAAATCACCATAAAGTTTTTAACCATACTTGTTTTATGAATTCAACTTATTTATGGTAACCATTGTTCAAAAGCAAATGAACTTTCTAATGATGTTTAACTATAATACATAGTAGTTTTACCCAGGTTACGTTATCTTGGTGGTCTGGCTCTAAGGCTTTGTTATGAAACAGACAGAACTGCAATGACTACTGTGCTTACTGTGGCTATAGACCTACTGTGTGGGAATAAAATTAAAGTTGATTTAAGTAAGATTAAGCTTTTATGTGCATTAATTCCAAGTTCTGGCATGGGATGTATTAGCTATCTCTTAACTATACATGAGCGTGAGATAAAGTAAAGATAGTAAATAGTTATAAATAGAGGAAACTTACATTATTGCAGCACAGATCAGTATCTAGTTTTGTGGACAGTCAGTTTAAATTGTACCATTTTTCACATGCTGGAGTTCAGTAAACAATTGCTCAACTGGTTTGGGAGACAAATGCTGACAAGCAGTTATGGAAAATAACATATCAGTTGTCCATGATAACACTTTGTGACAGTTTGTTAGCAACTTTCATGTTATGGAGTTAATATACCACACTCTGGGGGTTAAAGTAGTGTTCAACAAACCTTCTTGTCTACAAAGACAACTGTAGTTTTCAGGACAGCTCCCACACATGAACTTAGAAAACTATCTCAAAAAAGTTCCTTAACAACTCTCTTTCTCCCTCTCCAGGTGTTGGTGTTGCCATGGTCATGGTAACTCTAATAGTATCAGTTTACTATAATGTCATCATCGCCTACAGCCTGTACTACATGTTCGCCTCCTTCCAGTCTCCTCTGCCGTGGTCTGGCTGCTTCAACTGGGCTGACAGTAACTGCAGCAACACGACGATAGGTGCTGCTTTCCATCAGATTTGCTTTGTGCTGGATGCTGATTTGTCATTCTCCTGGACTGGGGTGACATGGAATGGCAATCAGATTTAAATGAAAGATGTGACAAACAGGAATTGCTGTTCAGTGCCATTTTTTATCAGCCTCACTGTCACTCTTCTGTTACTCTGGATTATTTTAAAGCAAGTTCAGATCAAACTTGTAGCTGCTGTATTCAGGAATTTCATGCTAGTACATATGTTACTCACTACTTAAAGTGATATTTAAGCAGTCCGTTCACTGGTCCTCTCTCCTTTTCCAGTGCCCTGTAATGTAAGTGGTGTTTTACTGGCCAACGGGACTCAAGAAAACAGCACTTGTCCTTCGTCAGACAAAATCACAAGTCCGAGCGAGCAGTACTGGGAGTAAGAATCACACGCTAATGCAAACAAGCACAAATACACACACTTGTCTTAGTGCCATGGCTGTACAATCAGATGTCTCTCCTCCTCAGTCGTGTGGCTCTGCAGAGATCCAGCAATCTAGAAGAAACAGGACAGGTAGTGTGGCACTTGGCCCTCTGTCTGCTGCTGAGCTCCATACTTGTTGCTGCATCACTCATCAGAGGGATCAAGTCATCAGGAAAAGTAAAGTCATCATCCATTTCATATCAGGCCTTTATTCTCAGGTTGTCCAGTTTCATGGTTCAGACCTATTGTAAGAATCAACAGCCACATACAGTATCATTTATGTCTAGTATGGGTCTGCATAAAAGTAACAACCTAAAGCTTACTATTTAACACATTACATCTTGTTGGTTTAATCCACACCAAAACCATTAATTGGGTGTAGCGTCCCTAACTATTTCTTGGCTGGAACCAGATATCAGTGGAGGTTCAATTAAGTTCTGGCCAAGAAAAAGTCAGCACATTAGCAGCAAATTGTTTGTTTCCACACTTTGGTTTTAGTACAGTTAAGCCTGAGGTGTAATGTGTTAATTAGTGAACTTTTGTCGAACGTGTTCTCGTAAATTGAAAAGAAAAGACTAAATATAAAGATATTTCACAGTGTGAAATTTATTATGCATTAACGTATCAAAATAAGCATGTGCACATGGATCCTCACTGTTTAGGATAAACAGAAAAGACTAACTCCAACTTGGCGGTATACAATATTTGTATGAAAAGATGCTACTATCTAATTGGTCAAAAACTGTTGGGGAGAAGCCGTGGTTTAGACTTAACTCTCCCGTTATTGGTCCTTCAGTCCGTCTGTCCTCCAATCGTCCTCTCTGCTCCAATGGTTGTGGACAGCGCCCTAGAAAGGGGAGGAATACCTATACAGCCTTAATTCCTACATACACAGTCACTTCTTCCTTTGTTTCCAACTAACTGCTCCATATTAGACATTACTTTCCAGTTCAGCAATTAAAACTATTCTGCCCGTGTGTGTGTGCATGATGTTCCTACCTTTGAAGCTTTCTCCTCCGCTAGCCTCTTGATCTAATCTCTATATAGACATGTAACTACATAAACATAAACACAACTGTGAGATTAAAATATATAAACTTATGTATGCTATATAATAAAAACCCTAACTAATTATATTCTTTTCTATCTAAAAATGAAAATCACCCTAACACTTTAAAGTTGGGCAAATGCTGTAACCTTTGTACGGGGTCAGGCTAACTGTTTACCCCACTTTCCATTCTTTATGCTAATCTAAACTAAGTAGCAGTGGGCTGTAGCTTTACTGTTAGCATGAGAGTGGCATCAGTCTTCTAATCTAAACCTTGGCAAGAAAGCACATGAGCATGTTTCCTAAAATGTAGAACTGTTCTTTTAAGCAAAAATAATGTACAAATCTGCCATCAAATTATAAGTAAAACTGTTTTGAGGTTAAAAACAACAGTAACCCTTTAATATACAGGCTGTTCTTTACGTAATGTGAAGAAATTGCTAGAAAATAGCCAGAACAAATGGACTTAATGAGTAGCTGTTATTTACACGTGACCATAAATTACTGTTCCCAATAATAATACGGCATAAAATGAAACCAGAATACTTTGAAGCAGACATGTAATTTATGTATGACAGAATAGAAGATGGCAGGTAATAACAAGGTAACTACCTACAATAAAATGTCAAGTGTAGCAACATTTCCTTGAATTCTGTAATTTCAATATAGCCGTTGAACACATGGCAATTACCGAGAAAATTCACATTACTTACCTGCCAATTAGATAAATCATACAGACTTTCACTGACTGGACTTTCTTAATTTTGCTTTAATTTTACATGGTGATTCCCAGTAATTTCTGGTGACAATAGAATGCAAAGAGGAAAATGAACACACATCTCCATTTGTAGGGCCTTATAGGTTTTGCAATTTATGCTTGAAATTCCTAGCAGAAAATGCAAATTAATTATTTATTTCTTTTCTTTGTGTATTTGTGTAGGTTGTGTATTTCACAGCTACATTTCCCTATGTGGTGATTCTGATCCTGCTGATCAGAGGCGTGACACTAGAGGGGGCAAGAGATGGGATAGAGTTCTACATTGGTTCCCAGTCCAATCTGACCAAACTGACTGAAGCACAGGTAGGAAACTAAACATACCTGTTCAAGTACAGCACATGACAGTTAGTCAGTAAGTCTGTCTTTGGATTCAAAATATGACTGTGTTCTTAGGTCTGGAAAGATGCTGCGACTCAGACCTTCTACTCGCTCTCCATTGGCTGGGGTGGAGTCATGACTCTTGCCTCATATAATAAATTCCACAACAATCTGCTCAAGGATTCATTTGTTGTAACACTTACTAATGCTGGTAGGAGCACAGCCCTACATGCACCAACACCAACTGTGTACAGAGCAGACTGTTGTCTCTTTTAAGTAGCTAATTTGAAAGAAGGCAGTATGGTAGATTTTAACCACGAAAGAATGTAAGGAATTCATTCTTTTTAACATTTAATGACCAGAGGTGATCATTTGAGTTGATTATTTTGATCTCTTTTTAGGTACCAGCGTGCTTGCAGGCTTTGCCATATTTTCCATCTTGGGTCACATGGCTCACGTCTACAAAATGCCCGTCGGAAAAGTGGTGAAGGAAGGTCAGACAGACACACCTTGTAGGCACCAATTAGTACAAATGTGGACGACTGCCTGATGTTTTGTGTCTTTGTGTTTGTGTAGGATTTGGCCTGGCGTTCATTGCATATCCAGATGCTCTGTCTAAGCTTCCCGTTTCCCCTCTGTGGTCCAGTTTGTTCTTTTTCATGCTTCTGACTGTTGGTCTGGACTCTCAGTTTGCTGGGATAGGTGAGCTCTTACATTGTCATTCACTGTTTTATTTGCTTTTATAGCCTAATGTGTTTTCGTCTCTCTTTGTCTCATTAGAGGTGCTCACCACCTGCATAATTGATGCCTTCCCTAAAACACTTAAATCTAAACGTGCCTTACTCAGTACAGCCACGTGTGCCATCCTCTACCTTTTGGGCCTACCATGTGTCACACAGGTAACTCTGCCTAAGTGTAACTTTGTGTTACTGCTCTCTGATAGTTGATCTGTTCAGCCTGTGTGTGTATGTATGTTTGAGATAGGCAGGGATATACTGGGTGACGCTAATCGACCAGTTTGTTGCCAGCTGGGTGCTGCTAATGTTGGTTCTTTTGGAGATCATTGGTGTCTGCTACATATATGGTAAATATGATCACTGGTGCAGCTTTGTGTACACAGAGGTAATAGGGACAGCTTTAATCTGCAGTTGTGTACATGTGCACTCCGCATGCTTTACAGGAGGGAATCGTTTTGTTAAAGACATTGAGATGATGCTTGGAAAGAAGAGTTTTGCTTTCTGGCTGTGGTGGAGATTGTGTTGGTTCTTTATCAGCCCCTGCATCATAGTGGTGAGTACAACCTGCCCCCGATACAAAAGACTCGCTCTTTTCCATGACTTTTAATGGTGTCTACATTTTTGTAATGACATAGCACCAAAAGCCACATTGTAAGTTAAATGAATTCAATTTAGATTTCTATGTAACAACTTTTGAGCACAGTTTTAAAAAGTGAACAGTGAACACTCAGACTCAAGCTTCTCACACACTGCATCGTGTTAGTTCTGACTGTGTTGAATGAATGTACAGGTGATTCTGGTCTGGTCTTTGATGACATTTACACCACCTTCTTATGGAGCATCCCAGTTCCCAGTCTGGGGCCTTGCGCTAGGCTGGTGCATGGTGGTGTTTGTCCTCCTTTGGATCCCTGTCATTGCTGTGTATAAGCTTACCAGAGTAGAGGGAAGCCCCTGGAAGGTGTGTACTGTATGCGTAATGACACTTGGAAAAATATAATAGGTTAAAACACCATACATGTTTTTGTCTACATGCCAGAAAGTGCTCTCTAGAAAAAAAAAGTACTTATAGGTTTCATCCTTTCCTCATACTTTCTACAGCAACTGAAGTCCTTGTGCTCTCCATCTGAAGAATGGCACCCCTACCTAGATGTCCATCGAGGAGAACGCTACTCAGAGGAACGCTGCCGTTGCAAGAAGAGCCATAACAGACCAGAAATAAATGTAAACGTAGTCTGCAGCTCATGGCTCTGAAGTGTGGTTTTGTATGTTTATCTTTCCCTTTGTTGAAGCACTGTACTGAAACACCATCATTACACTGAAAGTCAAAGCCACTTGAACTGATGTTTGACCTCCAGGAGGCAGAGAGAAACTCTAATGCAAACCAGCAGCAGATTACAATTATCATGTTCAAACACTCACATAACATGCCAGCAGACACCAGGCAACATGGGTATTTGTCAGATATTTTACTTTTCAGATGCCAACATCCACTTTTCATTTAGCTGAGGTTTGGTCCACTACCTTCAGTGGAAAATATCTTTGTTGTCTTTGACTCAGCCAGGTACCGTGTTACCCACTGGGACAGGTAGCATACAACGAGGTTCTGTGTGAAAGTAAAAGTAAAAGAGAGTTTTAGTTTAGTTTAGTACACACAAACTGATGAACTACTACAGTGGTGGATCAAAGCCAATTACAGCCATCAATGATTTTATGTTAAAAAGAATGATTTGGTTATATACAGACACACATACAGTATATGGGCCTTTAGAATCAGGTAATGTTTCTTATTTTGATCCTTGGAATTTCTATGTTATGCTTGTCTTTTTATGTACGTGTATAATTTCTTGTTAATTGTTTGTTTCTTGATCCTGACCTATGATATTCTACAAATAATGTGGATATATAAAAAAATAAAGAAATTTCTGCATCTTATACTCTGTGTCTGGCATGAAAGATCATGCTGTTGTTGAGTCATTATTCCTTACAAAGTAGTGGCAACTAACTTTGCTTCCAAAGGAAGTAGCAGTCGCACATAAAACCTACCATATGAAAGCATCAGCATTACTCACTGGTGTAGAAGGAGTTGTCTTGGTTCCTGAAAAAGTTGTAAGCACAACAAACAAGAGAGAGACACAAGGAATTTGACTCTGGTACAGCAGCTCTCAATGTGCATGTACATATCCCCAAGCAAGGAAACAGCAAGGGGCAAGTAAACAGTAAACCAACATAAGGCTGTGAATAAATAACAAAATAAACAGTATTAATAAGCAATAAACAGTGCAAGCAATGCAAAATAAACAGTATAAGCGTTTACTTGTGATAACACTGATGTGCAGTACTTATTACAAATTCCTCCTTTCAACCTAGAAAATGCTATTGATCAGTTCTCCCACCAAGTCCCAGTCATCTGCACAGGAAGCCTGAAAAAAATACTTCTAAAGACATTTACCAATAATTAAAATGAAAAATAATTATAAATGTGTACAGCAGACCATTGTTTTATCTTCTTTCCTCTCCTATTAATCAACTAATGACCTCACAGTTTTATTTTGTAATCTTTAGCAGGGCCCTGGCCCCTAGATTGAGAAGCACTACACTAATAAAATTAAATGTATATGAAATAGTTAAAACGAGCACATTGTTGCACTGTGACGGGCTTTACAAGTTGTTTCATTGGCAGTCAGTGCATGAACTAACGTTGCAACAGCACACAGATGCCCAGGAGACAGTCAGCCAGATGTCCAGTTACTTTTAGGCACTATGTGTTAAAAGAGATGGTTGTTACAGTTTTTAATTTTTATCAAATCCCATGAAAAAAACAAAACTAATATTGTAGTATTTTTCCTAATCCTTTCTGATCTCAGATGGGCACTATAGTTTTTTTTAGCCAGCTTTGGCTACACATGCAACACTTGTCAGTAAAATTAATTCATTGGCAGAGGAATTTAATGGAATTTGTTGATATAAAGTAAAGCACAAATCATTACCAAATTTATCCCTCATTACTTTGTCATTATGGGTGAATTCTCTCTTCTCTGGGGAAAATGAATATAATTAAAAAAACATATTTATTTTCCTCTTAATCAATTTTACACTGACTGTCTGTGTTGCCTTGGGCTGTGTGCATCTGTTTCTTTTTTTTTCTCATGCATTACAGCATGAAAGCTTTTTATTAAAAACATTTTGTTAAAGACATTGAGATGATGATTGGAAAAAAGAGCTTCTGCTTCAGGTTATGGTGGAGAGCATGTGTTTAGAATACAGCATCCATTCAAATTTTGATGTCAAATACTGAAAGATGGAATGGATTTATGCTGACTTTTGTCATGGTTTTATAAGGAGACCAAAATGAATAAATATTTTTGTTGATAGTTTTATATCTAAAATTAATAATCAATTTTTAAAAAATGCAACTTTGCTTGGCTAATATTTGCTTTTATGACTGCCTAGTCACATACAGGAAGAACACAGGACATCTGAAGTTGCTTTAAAATGCCATATTTATTTAGATAAGATTCATGACAGATGTTAGAGAGCTGTTCTTGAATGGGCCTTAGTTGGATGTTCTTTTTTTACAGGATAGTTGACCCAGCTCCTAACTTAAGAACAACCAGTATGAAGTCCTGCCATGCGATGTTTAGGCCCAGTTGCAGCATTTGCAGCTGTTGTCAAAAACCAGGCCGGTAGCACAGTGCTGGTCATAAGTATTTCCCTGGTTGCACTCATAGAAGTGGTTCTTGTTGGATGGGTCTGGGTAGAGTCCGTTAGCCTTTCCAGCACAGAAGCCAGATCCGCTGCTGCTGCCACCACTGCTGCCACCACTGCTGCCACCACCGGCAGGCTGGGGTGGAGCTTGCTTAGTTGGTGTGACTGGAGGCAGGGGGTTAGCAGGAGCAGTGCAGCCTGAGCAGAGAAATGAAAAGTTCAAAGATGGGAACAACTGCATTATCTTTATTTCCTGAGGATATGTGTTTCATACGTACTAGTTCCAGTTCCCAGTCCACTCTTGATGGTGTTGATCAGGGGGTATCTTCCCTGGCCACAGAAAGTGCCACTGAAGTCATCCAGGTCCAGACTCCACACCATGGCCCCACCAAAACCGCTCTGCTTCAGCCACTGAATCTGTAGAGCAGTTGAGAGGTGAAACCAAGTGTTGAATACAGCCTAAAGCATAAAGGTTTGAAACTTTCAATTATGATATTCAACCTCATACCTTAATCTGGAAGCTCTTAACATTGTCATATCCAACCCAGATTCCCTGGTTGTAGGCATATGGCACCTGCTGTGGGGCGTCCCAGGCCTGGGTGGCTCCCTGCTTCAGGAAGGTGCAGATCTGATGGCAGAGACATAATCAAAGTTAAGGATCTACACAATACAAATACATGTGTTTTTCTGTTCTACATACACATGCACATGTCAATTCATACACAGAGAGTCAGAAAAAAGAAGCACCTACCTCATAGTAAGCCCAGAAGCCAGACTGACGGGTATAAGTTCCAGCAGGTCCGGGTCCACTGGCAGGAGCTCCCACAGCTGTGTCAGAGGAAGCGAGGCGGAAAGTGTGGCCGTAGGTGGGGAAACCAACCAGCAGTTTCTCAGCTGGGGCACCGTTGCTCTTCCAGTAGTTCATAGCATAGTCCTGAACATGAGAGAACACAGACTAGCGTGAGTATCAGTCACTTCCTTAATGTAACGTATGAAGGAAACATACTGATCCATTCACTGACCACATTGAAGTAGATCATGGATCCCTGGTCAGCAGGGCCCTTGTACAGGGGGCTGTTCTCTCCGACATTCCTCTCCCAAGACCCATGGAAGTCATAGGTCATGACGTGGAAGTAGTCCAGCACACTGGCAAATAGACACAAGTATATATGTTTAATAAGAGCTGTGTGCTGTCCAACTGATGTGAGGGTATTTAATGTTTGTCTGCTCGAGTGCTTACGCTCCAATCTGGGCAATCTGGTATCCAGAGTCAATGGTTCCCTTTCCGGCAGAGACAGCAGCAGTCAGCAACAGACGAGGACGGTTGGTCTTCGTGCCCTCTGCCTCAAAGGCACTCATCAGTTCCTAGAGAACAAACAAGAAGAAAGATTACATTACAGTGTCACATGTATGATCTAAATTTACAAGGTTTACAAAATGAATTTGTCTGTAGCCAGAGACTGAATAAGAACCAACCTGGACCAGGACAGTGTAGAGCCCCTTATCCTGAGGTGGGGAGCCACGAGAGCCAGGGTACTCCCAGTCAATATCCAGACCATCGAACTCGTACTGACGCAGGAATGTGATCACGCTGTTGATGAAGGTCTGACGATTGGCGGGAGACGCAACCATAGCTGAGAACCTGGAGACAGGAAGACAGTCAGCTTGCTCCTGTCTGTGTTACAAATTCATCTTTGTGAGAGCATTGATCCTCATTAAATTGCTACTCACTTCTGAGTACCAAAGTTCCAACCTCCGATAGCCAGCAGAGTCTTCAGGTTACCGTTTCTGCAAGCAGCAACAACAGCAACAACACTTTACCCTGTCCCACTTATTCTGTGTGTGCATGCATGTTAACGTGTACAGCATCAAAGTGTGTTTCTACAGTATGTGTCCTGGGGTCACATGATTTTTATGAGTATATTTAAATACTAACTGGTTCTTCAGGGCCTGGAATTCTCCATAGAGTTTCTCATCGTCCCACTCGTAGGTCTTGATCATATTGTTGTCCATTCCAGCAAAGGCATAGATGAGGTGGTCACAGAGACATGGATCAACGTTGGTGGGGAAATACTTGCCTGCTCCAGGACGGTACTGTCCCCAGTTAGTGAAATAACAGGAGAGGATGTAGGATGATCCTGCAACACATGGAGAATTAACTCTTACATTGTGTCACCAATTTAAGGGAGTCTACACATATTACAGCAGCACTGGGTGTATAGAAGCTATGATTACCTAGCTGCACATGCAGCAGGAGAGCCAGTCCTGCAGGGGAAACACAAGAGTCAGAGAGGATGAGGAGAATCAGTCTTCATTATGCACAAGATGAAATGAAGATAAAATGAGTAGCAAACAAATTTGAAAAGTTTTTTTATGAGCAAGGAGCTTACCGACACAGATGAGTAGTTTGCCCATGATGCCTGCTCTGTACAACAAGCTGAGGACCAGCAAACTCTTTTATACTCCTTGGTTCCTCCTCATATCTTTATTATCTGTATAATTTGATATGGTCTGACCACTCAGCAAAAGTGGAAAGTCAAGACTGGCATTTGGACAATGATAATCTCCAAGTGCCTTTTTATCATGATGAAATATGTTTAAATTAGATATTTTCAAGGTTAATAAATGTTGCCAGAACCTTTTATTTCAAAGGCATTTGAAATTAAGTTTTTCCAAGTTGACAGGTTTCTTCATATTTACAGGATTTCATTATAGCCATTATATTATACTACTCTAATTTTAAATAGTTAATAAATGTTTCCAAATCATAACTATTTGTTATAAATGTGTCAGATGATGTAAATTAATTTCACCAAAATAGTTAATGAACAGCAAACTTTGGGTTGCACTGTTTTCCATTTAGATAAGCTGTTAGATAGTCATGTTTACTCTGCTGACCTTAAGTTCTCTGTCACATGCCTTATCACCATTAGGCATGGATAAACTATAATATCATACAGTATATATTTAAAATGAATAGAAGGCCTTTTGTCCTTCCCTCTCCTTGAACATGGATCCGCAGTTTGGTGATTGTCATGCAGTGTACATTGTGAAATGAATTTGTGCCCTATCTCGAACTCTCCATTAATATTTGACATTGAAGCTGCCATTTATGCCCCATCTGTGGAAATCCAGTTTTAGCTCATGCATTAAAGGGAACAACATGAGGCTGGACACAAATAGCAATAAATTATCTGCATATAGTGAAACATCATGTTTCAGTTGTTTGAATGTCCATAATTGAGTTGAACAATATAAGACTGGACAACTTAAAAGGCCAAGATAAATAACGGAGAGCTCCTAGGGCAAAAACCGATGAAGCAGACTGAATTAATGACAACAAAAGGATGTCAAAATATTGATCCATCCATTATCTATACCACTTATCCTTAAGAGGTATAATTTGACAGCAAAGTATTATCCCAGCTAACAGCAGCTCCATAAACTGCTTGATAAACACAGAGTGAAAAACTCCAGCCCATTGCATGAGTTTCAGAAGCCAGCACCACAATCAGCCCACACTGTAGTCTATATGTTTTCATTGTTTTATGTACTGTAGTTGCATCATTACTCATATGACAATGCCATAAAAGGCCTAATTTTAAACCATTTAGTCTTTTTCAGTGTGTACTTTATTAAACCCACAGTAAATGTCACTTGTGTAGGGGACATGTAAGGTAGGTTTCTATCTAAGGTCACTTTGAAATGTTCCTCTATATGTCAGCAGAACGTATTGTATGTGAATGCAGTTGGAAAGTAAAAGTAAATGAGCAATTTGTTTAGATAATATTAAAAAATAATCTGCAGTTGGCGGTTTATTGGGTATGCTTAGCTAGAACTAATACGGTGTAATACAACAGTGCTGCAATAAATCCTCCTTCCCACAGGTGATAATGTTCATTTGATATTGATTCAACTTTATGATAATTTAGGAGGCTGTAGCTTATGCGGCTGCTGAACTGTACTGCATTATACAGAGAGGTGTTTCTGTTATTTAGCTTACACCTAGTGATATAAATGAGGTGGGGCAATATAATAAAAACACTTGATAGTATAAGCAATAACAATAACAACAGTACAAAATGCATTTTCTGAAATGATAATAAAGTTGAATGAACGCCTCCATCAAAACCTGAACATCATCACCTTCATGAAGGAGGTGTTATAGCCTTATTGTATTATTTTGAGGTATATGTGCCAAATCAGCTGCCATCTAAGAGTGTAGTATATGATGTTTTTAAGTACATGACCATGTTAGATGCAATACCAAATCTCAGCACCAGAGAGAGGCAGTAAGCTGTGTAGAATCTGGGTCCATTTTGTATTAGATGTTCAAGAATGAGACTATTCTTGCAGGGTATAGGTACCCCCCCAGCAGTGATGTCTTCTGCTCTTTGAAATTATCAGAACTTTAATATATCCTTAAAGCAATACAGGTGTTAACCCCTGAAACAGTTCAATTTTGCTGTAGAGATAAACTGCACTGAACATTCAACTAAACTCTCTCCATCTCTCTCACCATGGCAACCGTGTACAGAGAACCAGCAGATAAACACAGACCTGTTGGCATCTCCCACGCAGTCACACAACTGCTTAACACACACAGACACACACACACACACATAGTGTGAGTTAATTTAAATATGACACATGGAAATGATGATTAATTATGTTATCTTTTTGTCATCTGTTCTGTTGGGAGGACGGGATGGAGCCACTAAAATACACACAACTGCTCCTCTGTGTTAAACAAAGTACTACATAATAATACTGAAGTTCACTAATTAAAAAACACATTTCTATTTTCTAGTCTTTCCCACCAGGACAGAGGGTGTGATTAGGTTGCACAAATAGCAGGCACTCTCTACAGTTTGTGAGATTTTTGTTGATCCCATGAACATCCTCCCAGGATGCAGGAATACATATTTAAGGCACAACAATGTGAGGAGTGCTCAGTGTTCAGTTCCCTCTACCTATCTCTGGCCCTTTGTTCCCTCCCGCTTCACCCTCAGCCGCTACCCCTCCCACAAAATGCAGGCTTCTCAACAACCCGTTGCTATTAGATACTGCCAGGCTTGTCACCATGGCAGCAAATTCTCAATCATTTTCTACAGATACACATTTAACTGTGATGTGGGAGGGTTGTCCTTGAGTCCTTGAGTGTTCCCAGGTCCAGCTGGGGAGCAGTCCACCTAGAACAGAATCCAAATGTTGTGACTGGGAAGGGCTGCTATGCTATGCATTAGCAAACCACGTTTTCAACAGTTTCACATGCAGCCCATAGTATATTAAGTGCAACTGAAATGATGCCACGTGGCAAATCTTTGTATCCAATAGTGTGTGTGTGTGTGTGTGTGTGTGTGTGTGTGTGTGTGTGTGTGTGTGCTATTATTTTATGACTGGCAAATCCTAAATTTGACCAAACGACATGCTCGCTTCTGTTCAGATGTACTAGAAAAATATGTATGTGACACATGACAGCTGAAAACACATTAAAATTTTTGTGCCATATGGTGTCCAAATATTGTCAAATTATCAGCATTGCTGCAAGCATGATATGCATCTACTTTCTATTCTTCAAATGTTTGCAATGTATTTTGCTGAGAAGTACAATTTAACTTCAGCATAATTCATGATTCTGTATCTTTAACCACACTGCAAAAGGAAAGAATTTAACACTAGATGTGATGCGAGTGTTTGCATCTTTGGTAAATGTCCCGGGAAGCTGACGTCAGTTCATGGAAAACAAAATGTACATGCACAGAAAAAAGAAAGGTGAGACAGAAAGAAAGGAGAACTGAGAGAGTGAGGAGTGAGAGATGGGAGGACAGGCAAAACTGATTTTCTTTCGCTAATAAAAGCGACAATCCCCCAGTGTTGCCATGGTGACCTCCTCTCTCTCCCTTCCTTTCAGCGAGCTACCACTTATCCTTGCTGCCTTTCAGTCAGCAGGCCATGTGGATGTGTGTGCTTTTGTGTGTTGGCTCCTGAATGAATCAGGCAAATGAAGGGGAAAGCCATTAGAGAGCTAAACCCTGCTGTGTCACACACACAAAGACGTGTAGACACACAAACACACTTTTAAGTTCTTAAAGGACTTCTCTCTTCTTTACATTCTCTCATCATCGGTTATTTCATCTCACAGTATATTCTGCAGTGGCTCCTCTGTATCCTCTCTTTCGTCCTTTTGCATCCACTCTGGATTATTTTCAGTTACTACACGTCTCTACCACCATTTTCTGTAAATGTGGACTCCAGTGAAAAAAGAAAAAAAAGGGGTAAATATGGGGCTATAAAAGTTTTTTCATATCAGCAAAATGTCAATGATTATAAAGCAAAAGGTGAATCTTGTACCACTGAAACCGGCCCCAAGATATCATAAAGAATACACTGCCCTCAGATTGAACTCAGACTTGAAAAACAGCATTTACAGCTCATTTGTTATATCACCGCACAGAGGAGGACATCTTTACCATTGATTTTCACAATTTCAACCAAAAACACACAAGTACACAGACATACTGACATACAGTAAATGCTGTTTTTGTATTAAACTCATAGCTGTTGTTTTCATACAGCTGAAGAACAGCTCAGAATCTTTGGTTCAGCATCAGCGCTGGTGTAGTTTTCATCACTGTGCAGAGGCTGCGTTCCTACACATCCCTCTTTGCTCTTCACAGGCACATCATTTAATAAGCTGCCTAAATGCTAACATAAAAAATGTATATTCTCTTGCCAGATTCTGTGAGCTGCCTGCATCGTTTAACCCAGTAAAGTCTCCAGATGTCAAGTCATTTTGGATTGTTTATTTAATCATTTCTGAATACATTTGCAGTCATCAATAAAATACAGTTGAGCAACAAAGATTAAATAATTTATGTTTTGGGATTCACTGCATCCTCTACATACCTTCTGATCTATAATTCCTATATTATTGCTGTTAAAAGCTTACAGCATTCCTGTAATAAGAACAACTTTGGTTTGTTGACTCAGATTTACAGTGTCGACAAGGTTAGTTTTGATTCTAGCATTCTTTTTACAAATGTCTTCTTTGCAATGCATGCCAAACTGTTAAGGTAGCCCCCCTCACCATGAGGGTGAGGGAGGACTACTGAGGTTGGACTTAAGTTTGCAGACCCAGGTGCTAGGGGGGAAAACATGATGGTAGCAGGTAAATAAAGTGAACACAAAGTATCAAAAAGAACATAACATGGGAAAGTACGGTACTTGGATATGTATAATATGTAGGGTAGTGTAAATGAGCGTAGCTCGTAGGTAGTGTGGTAGAGTCAAGCCAAAACGCACAGTGTCTGTCAGCGTAGCATTCTACCAACATGTACAGTCCGCGTTACTATGTTAATGTTCCGGCAAAAGCGGAGCGTCTGCCAGAGGTTTATATAAGGAGGAGAAGGTAATCATCGGGAGGCACCCCAGCTGTGTGCATCGACAAACCAGTTGCTAATTACTGGAATGCAACACAGCTGAGGTGCAGAGCCCACAGGATAGAGAGAGCAGAGGAGAGAAAGACGGAGAAGAGGCAGCGGCCCTGACACAAACAGGGATGGAGATGTGGCCAAAGAGGGAGTGATAGAAAATAGTAGCTTTAAATCTGAATTAACTGACCTTTTGGCCACTTTGGGGGAAGATTGTTTATACTACACTTAAAAACACCCAACACAGCACTGCCATATTATTGCCCTATAAAGCTGAACAAGCAAATGTACTGGCAATCTGTTTACACATTCACATACAGAGCAACAGCATTCATTTGGAGTCTTGTCCAATATTCTCAGGTTCAATTTCTGTTTAGCTCTGTGTTTGGCCTCCACCAGCTTTTGGAGACAAAACACTCCCCTACAGTTTGTTCATCCACTAGTAGCTAACTTAGTAGCACTCAGTAAATTTTTAGAGCATCATTACATAAGTTATCTGTGCCTCTCAAAACCATAATTGTTGAAAAAATGAATCAGTTTCAAAATGTGACACACACAGTGAGGGAATATATACCAGATAGATAAAGGAGATTTCAAATAAGATTTCAGCCAATTGATTTTAAAGGTGTTGTTTAGGGTGGTAAAATCTAATAAGTTAAGGCCACCATTTCCATATGTATTCATCATTACAGATTTTTTAACATAGTGTATGCGATTTTTCCATATAAAGTTAAATAATGTTTGATCAATTGATTTAAGTATTTGCGGATTTAAGTATAAGGATTGAGCTGCATATGTTAACCTAGAGATTCCTTCTGCTTTAGAGAGTAAGGCTCTACCTAAAAGTGAGAGGTCGCGTTGAAGCCATTGATTAAATCTTTTCTTAACATTCTTGAGTATGGGCTCAAAGTTGAGGGAACATCTTAAAGTTTGATTTTTGGATATAGTAACACCTAAGTATGTAACACTGTCTTTAACTTGTATTCCAGAGATATTAGTTAGATTGCAGTCCTTAATAGGGAGAAGTTCGCATTTTTGAATGTTAAGCTTGAGACCAGATGCTTCCGAGAAAGTTTTAATTAGATTAATGGCCTTAGAGATTTGGGAACTGTCCTTCAAGAATAAGGTAGTGTCATCAGCCAGTTGACTTATTATAATCTCTCTGTCTTCAACTGTAATTCCTTTGAGATTGTTGGATTTTAGATGGTCAGCAAGGAGTTGAGTAGCCAGTATAAAAAGGTAAGGAGATATGGGACAACCTTGTCTGATTCCCCTTTTTAAGTCAAACCTAGGCGTAGTTCCATATTTTAATTTAATCGAGCAATTAGCATTGTTGTATAATGTTTTAATTGCATTGCAAAAAAAAGGACCAAAGCCGAATTTTTCAAGACAGCAAAATATAAAGTTGTGGTTGAGAGAATCAAAGGCCTTGTAAAAGTCGAGGAAGAGAATAAAGCTTTCATCTTTAATTAGATAAGAGTAGTCTAAGGTGTCTAATACTAATCGAATATTGTTAGATATATGTCTGTTCTGCATAAATCCTGACTGAGTTTCACTAATAACGGAGTCTAGGACAGCTTTAATTCTTTTAGCTAATATAGAAGCCAGAATTTTATAATCATTATTAAGAAGACATATGGGACGCCAGTTTTCTAAATTGAGGGGATCTTTTTTTGCCTTGGGGATTAAAGTTAATATTCCTTGACACATAGTCGGGATAAGAGAGCCATTCTTGATGCACTCTAAGTAAACTTTGTGTAAGAAGGGAGCAATCTCAGTGGAAAATAGTTTGTAAAATTCTCCAGTTAATCCATCTGCACCTGGACTTTTATTGGATTTGAGGTGATCAATCGAATAGGTAACTTCATTTAAACTTAATTCTCTATCACATAGCTCTTTTCCAGAGTCTGAGATGTTTGTAGTCCCTGTTAAGGAGTCAAGAAACTGGTGAGTAGCTTGCTCAGAATAGTTAGAGGTATATAATTTACTATAAAAAGACTGGCAGAAGTGAGAAATTGTTTTTGGGTCATCTGTTATATTGCCGTTAATTTCAAGATGATGAATACTGTTTAATTTAGAGCGGTGCTTTTCTAACCTAAAAAAGTATGCTGTGTTACTTTCTCCCTCCTCAAGCCATTTTAATCTTGACCTTACAAAAGCACCTTCTGCTTTAGATTTATAAATCTCATCTAATTTAAGTTGCATTAGAGACAAATTAATTTTATCATCGTCTGTATAAGTGGCAGGATATTTACTTAGAAGAGATAAAATGTTTTTTATTAAAGTCTCTTCTTCTAATCTTTTAGCTTTAGCTAAAGATTTGCCAAACGATCTCAAATAGCAGGCGGCCTCAAACTTGAACAGTTCCCAACTTTTACAGTAACAGTTTTCAACATTAGCTTTGCGTAAGAAATGTGAAATCAATTTAGAGATTGTGACTTTAACTGTTTCATATTTAAGTAGAGCATTATTTAGAGTCCAATAAGATTTTCTGTTATAAGGGTTTGATGACGGTAAAAGATTGAGTGAAATGCTGATTGCTTTGTGATCTGTTAATGGTGTTGGTAATACTGTAACAGAGATATATTCTGAACTAACATCATCGGACACTAGCCAATAATCTAAACGAGATTGTCTTGAACCATCATTGTTAGACCAAGTATAAAGGGTATCTTTAGGAAACTTCTTTCTCCAAATATCAGAGAGATTAAATTTATCCATAAAGGATTTAAAAGCATTGTTGATAGAAGAGTTTCCAGGTGGCCATCTATCCAGTTGGCTATTTTGTACCATGTTAAAATCTCCTCCAATTATAATGCTTGCCTTGGGAAATTTAGATGTCCAGTCATTTAAAATATCTTCTATAGAATCTAATAGTTGGTCATTCTCAGATTTTCTGTTATACCCATAAATGTTGATTATGAATATGGTAACATTGAGATAAAGAATAACATTACAGACATAGTGACCTTCTGGGTCGCATTTTGACAAAAGTATGTCTCCTCCAAAGTGATTCTTAAAAGTGAGCGTACCAGCTGAGTGGCTGGAACAATGTGAAAACCAACCTTCCTCACCCCATTGAGTTTTCCAAAAATTTTGCTCATTTACACTGGAATGAGTTTCCTGAAAGAAAAAGAAATCTGAACGCAATTGTTTAGCAAATAGAAAAATTGCCTTACGTTTTATGTTGTTTTTCAACCCCCTGGCATTTAAAGAACCTATACAAAGAGACAATTTTAAACTGGTAGAAAAGTGGAATAATACACCAAATAAGAGATTGGTAGAGATGTAGTAGCTGGCTCAGCACCAAAAGATAAAGTGCATTTGGTAGGAGAGAAGCAAACAAGACTAGGATCGGTCACATTTTGAACATACCAACTGCAGAACGTGTGCCTGTTTTCAGCCCCTTTGTGTTAGCAGATAACAGTGGGGATTATGCCTAATTTTTTAACATTTCTCGAGTGCTCTGGTCGATTACAATCTCTTTTCCATCCACAAAAGCACGAGCCCCGAAGTAGTAGGCGATCTTTCCTTCGTTCCTCGCTTTCTGGATAGCAGGCCACAACGCCGCTCTGCGCTCTCGATCAGCGGGAGACAGGTCCTCGGCGAGGCGAAGATGATGCTCCTGAAGAAAAGGGTGGTTTTTAGCAGCTTTCCACACGGCATCCCTGGTTGATCTCGAGGTGAACTGAAGAATAATTCCTCTTGGTTTGGAGCTATTCTCTGGCTTTTTCCCAACACGATGTGCAGTGTCAATTACATCAGGTAAGCTGCTTTTCTTTTCTGGTAAAATTGCTTGACAAATTTTGATAGTTTCATCTTTGATCTTTTCCTTGGACACAGTTTCAGGGACACCATGCAGCTTCAGGTTCCACCTTCTGGAGTATCTTTCATTTTCTTCGACTCTTTTTTGAATCTCTGATAACAGAGACTGATCTTTTTTGTGGCAATCTTCAACTTTGTTCATTCGTCCTTTGATGTCTTGTATCTCTTGAAAGGCGAAGTCCACTGACTTTTTCAGGCCTTCAATCTTCATTGAGTTTTCATTCACCATCGCTTTGATTTCCTCCGAACGCGTATTGATTAGTTGTGACAGAGTTCCAATGATTTCTTTGGTCGCGTCTACCGTTTTGTCCTTGTTGTCGGAGTCAAAAAGTGCTTTTTTGGAAATAGGAGACTTACTAGGAGTAGTTGCCGTAGACGAGGGAAGTGGTGGAAAGTCTTCGGTCGCCATCGCTACAGACAGAGTGGTAGCAGGTAAGCTAACATAGTCATGACATGCTATCAGAGGGTTAGTTTGCGGTGCTGTTATTAACTCTTTGGAGTTCCTTTTCCTCTCGCGGGACATCATTGGATGTGTATTGGTCTAATAGGCACCGAGTCGAGTCTATTTGTTGACCGTTAAATGTATAGCGACAGTTTCCCGAGCAAAATAGAAGCTTTGGTGCAGGAGCTCAGCAATGTGCGTCCTTTCAGGCTGCCATCTTGGAACCCGGACATCACACTATAACACTATTGTTGAGGCTTAGTTAGGTCTAGGCACAAATACAACTTGGTTTAGTCAAGGGCTGACAAGAATGAGACAAATGTGAAATCACTGATCTTGACTTTGACCACCACAATCAAATCAGTTCATCCTTGAGTCCAATTAGATATTTGGGCCAAATGTGAAGAAATTACCTCAAGGTGTTTCTGACATATCGCATTCACAAAAATCAGACAGCCATATGGTCGGTCAACCCAAAAACATAATGCCTTGGGCTCAGGCTATTTTCAGCGTGGAGGCATAAAAATACTTTTGATCACAACCTTAAAAATGACTGACTCAGACTATGATTCTGTATTGGGACCTGGTGTATCAGGTCAGGTTGCAAACCATTAGCCCCACTATAGACGGATTTAGGGGCTCATGTGAAACACACTTCAGTCATGTTGTGTGCACTGCATACCTCAGCCATCATCATTTCACTGCATTCAATTGACAGTACTATTTATGTGTTGAAGTCACATTTACTCTCAACACTCACATGCTGTAACTGAAGGTGCTATTAACGTAAACCTCCATGTCAGTCTCCACCTGCTTTACACCATTTCTACAAAGTGTGGAGCGCATGAGGTAAATCCCATGGGGAATTACTTACAATGTCTGTGTGCTGTTTATCATGTTACTGCTCTATTGCTGCCTCCACAACTGTCAGACTCTATACTGCCTTCTCCATTTTCAATATCGAGCCCAAGTAAAGACATTTCATTCTTTATAGAGCTATGGGGATGTTGCAGAAAATATATACTCTGCATGCTGCAGTAAGTCTGAGAGCCTTTCACTGTGTGCACCCAGAATGGACTAAATTGTTCTTCTTTCATACATGAACTACCAACCGTAGTCACCACCTGTCAATCTGACATTATTCAGAAGCTGTTAAAAGAGCTGTTCTGGCTTTAAAACTGGATATTCAGAATCAGAAAACAGTGAGAAATGTCATAAACAACTAAAAGTCCATTCACACTCCAGCAGTATCCACAGTATAATGACTCTTTTACTTTCTCTTTTAGCACTGGTGAAATCAGGCTCTTTAAAACTTTACTGAAACTTGAATTTAACTACCGTGTGTTTGCACAGTGCAAAGCTGATATCTACAGTTAAGTTCTGTAATTTGAACTGGAAAATTCTTGTAATAGAGACTAACACCGAAATGAACAGAAATAAAATGCAACAGGTTTGTTTAATAAAGCAATGAAACACAGCTTCAGCTCTAAGACAAATTTTACATTCTAGTTGAATTTCAGTCAACAATGTATAAATATTGCATTACAGGTTCTCTCCTGCTGTTTTGTAACCTTTAAGGAGCTAAGATTATAAGCAGCTATTTAAACTGAAAACGATGGCAGAAAACTCGAATGCCACCAGGAGCCAAAGCAAACTTCTCATCCACACAGATAACACACTATAATTAATGCTTGTGACAGAGGAAAAGAGAAAAAATGAGATAGTGAGGCAGGAATTAGAAAGAGAGGAGGAGAGAGACGAGAGGGAAAGAAGCTCTGCTGCAGAACACACCTCATCTCCTCTTTAGCTGGAGGGAGCGAGAGTGAGAGAGGGAGAGACTCAGTCTGTGCCAATTTTCTCTTCAGCTCCAGTGACAGAGAGAGGGAGAGCTAGGGAAGTGATATTTCAGGAATCTTCCGTGATTGAGAGGGTGAAGAAGAGAAAGCACCACAGCACCTGAAGCATTCGTAAGACTGGCAGCAAATGAACCAGGCAAGAAACAACACAGAGAGGTGTAGCTGGCGCTTCTGTTGCGGTAAGAAACCTGAAATATGTTGCTAGGATTTTTTTTAACCAAACAGGACATTGCAGCACTCTCACAGACATGTGCACTCATGCAGCTATGAATGCATGCAAGCACAGCAATGAAAAAGTGAAAGCAGTATTGATTCAAATGTAATGGTAGCAGGTGTGTGTATTAGAAATGGACAAGCTTGGGGGTCTCTCTTGGCAGAGGGGGGAAATAAATCATAAGTCTGTGTGCATACTGGAACAGATTCAGCTGCAGGGCAATGCAGCTCTGTTTTTCTTCTTCGGTATCTGCATCCAGCATCTCTATCTCTGTCATACATCCTTCTCTCCTGCTCTCTAAATCCTCCCTCTCTCTAGTCTGCCCTGTTGCAGTGTCTCCCTGTGTCGTAGCTGTACAGCACAAACAAACCTTATGCAATGATCCATTTCATGTAAACATGCATTTGTACTCCATTCCTCCCTGTATCCATTTAGAAACATAGCTCTTAAAAGCCTCTCTCTGGCT
The DNA here is from genome assembly GCF_001952655.1 of Monopterus albus. NCBI lineage: Eukaryota > Metazoa > Chordata > Actinopteri > Synbranchiformes > Synbranchidae > Monopterus > Monopterus albus. The sequence continues at coordinate 1,489,823 of NW_018127898.1, read as the reverse complement.
CTCTTTCTGTTGGACTGGAAAAAGCAAAGTCATATGGAAGTGAAGGAGAAGCACATTTGCAAAATCATGAATGTGACTGTTCTGTTCGACTTCCCGCTAGTGAAATACCACTATCCATTTTATTGTCCCACACCTAGTTGTCCTTATTATATCTAGTGTTTTTAGAAAGTAAAAACTATCTTTAGTTTAACATGTTAAAGAACAGATTTGCTTTCCAGCAAGCAGCATGTGTGAAAGTGCACAGGTCTACAATGTATGCACCGAAGCCTCATTATGAGTGTGTGAGAGGGAAGCAGATCCATTTATAATATATGTGTGAGAGAATTATGTTAAACACAGTTAAAAGGAAAAAGAAAAACTGGCCCATCACTATTGTGGATAGATGAGTTATTGATCCAGAAAATTCCACTGCATGTTTTATGTTCAGGAAGGAAATGGAAGTCTAGCAAGAAAAAAAGATGTTCGATATGCTGAGTAGCATGAGACGTTTGGCACATTTACATTTTTTAATTCCACAATAATGCATATGTGAATCAGCACTTCAATACAGTTTGAAGCTGCATTTTGTTGTGTGCTCAACAGATTTTGTAGAAGGCAACTCTAATAAATGTAGTAACAGTACATGCTGTAGTTTTAGCACTATATGCCACATGAAGTGTGTGTGTGTGTGTGTGGCACTTGAGCTTAAATTTGAGAGTATCTGTAAAATAGAGTAACTGTCAGCGTAAAGTAAAGTAATGTGAGGTTAAATCAGTGCACATACAACACACAGAGTGGCTGATTAGCCTGAATTAGGGCTGCACTAAACAATCATTTTTAATTTGATGACTATGTTCTCAGTTAACTGAATCAGTGTTTTGTCAATAAAATGTCAGAAAATGATTTAGAATGGCTATTGTAATTACCCCAAGTTCAAGGTGACATTCAAGTGTTTTGTTTTGTCAAACCAGCAGTGACAAAGAAAACCATCAAACCCAGACATCAGAAGCTGAAACTATTAAACATTTGGCAGTTTTGCTCATTTGGTTATCAGAATAGTTCCAGCCAAATTTCCTGTTGACTGATTGATTACTGATTGATTTCATCACTCAATTGTTGCTGTGAGTAGTATGAAAATTTATGGAAACTAGAATCAAAAGCCCCCCTTTTTTCACAAAATGATAAAACATTTTTTTTACTTCAGTATAATTCCAAACAAAATTTCAGTTTTATTTATTCACAGATCTGTTATACACTCCTTATCTGAATAGTTCAAATAATGAGGCGGCACAGATTCTTTGTATATACATATCAACACATTGTTTTGCTTTTCTGAAACAGCCAAAAACACTTTTGAAAGCAAATGACAACATTGGAGGACAGCAAAATGAAATGACGAATCCATTATTAAGCAGGTTGCATATGAATAGCTGAGAGTGGAGATGAAAGTCAATGGCCGATAGAAGAGTGTGAAGAGCCCCAGGAGGTAAGAACTGCTCTTGTGTTTTTACTGTTCCAGTTCAAAAATTTAACTGACTTGGATAACGTACTGCACTCAAACATATTCTCACACAAAGCAGTCGCTGTTACACCTACACTTGTACAATTAAACTACATGGTGTTTGAATGCTAATAGCCTTTCTCTCCCTCTCAATAAATGTGCTAAATTGAATATGTCAGTACTTTCTCCTTGTTATTGGAAAAGACTTGGCAGGCATCTCTACACACTTTAAAGCCTGCAGCGTTGTGCAGCACTTCCTGTTAGTCGTGCAGGCTGCAGACCTCAGCAACAGATGTAGAGTTTTATCACACCAGCTGGCAGGATGGAAAGACTCTGCACATGTCAGGAAAGATTAAAACTTCATTTAATGATAACTTTATCTATAATCATCCAGAACTTCATCACACCAATAAAGTGATTTGTAGAACTCGTGAAGATCACAGAAGGAGGAAATACAATTTTGCAGCTTCAGAAATGTTGTCATAATATTTCGTCAGTCAAGTCAATGTTGGTTTTTCCATGCTCTTATCAAATGATACACAGATTGTATCACAGCAGATCTCAAGACGAGTGGGACATTTGTTTCCATGGCAACTATGCAGTAAGCCTTGCATGACTTCTCGACATGTGTGTTTCTCATGCGTTACAGTAAATTTTTGTAGTCAACATTTTGTACTTGCTAACATTTTTAGAGGACACTTAAGGACACTTTGGCAGTTGCCATACAAAGTAACTTGCTGCCATAGGTGTGTGGCTGGTAGAGTGACAGTGTGTGCAGCAATTTGTAAACCTCTGTGGATGAAATCGTTGATATTAAACAGTTTACTCAGACAGAATGATCGACTTTCCCCTTGAAAACGATGTATAGTTTGTCATCAAATTGAAGTTTGTCAGAGAGTACAGATGCAACCAACAACTGGCTGCTGTTTGTTAAGTAAAACCCCTCCATTGCAGTAGTAGCATCAAAAAAGACACTTGGATCGTCTAATTTCTCTATTGACAGAACATGTTTTCACAATCATTTGATGATCGCCAGACTGCAGACAGCTGAAGTTAGTGACTAGCTGGTGAACATGGAGCATTTAGCAGCTTAAGAGCCAGATATTTCCCTCGGGAGCTACCAAGGAGCAAAATAGAGCTAAACGAAGAATGAATATTGGAATTCCATTTGTCAGTTGGATACAAACACATTTCTAACTGAATGCTAATGTGGCTCCATGTCTGCTTAATGTGCAAATAATTCACTGTTTGCCATAGCAACTTGACGTATTACCCACAAGTGGCCAAAAATCATTGAATATAGGTTTCATCAAGCTAAACGTTACTGTGATAACCTAATATACAAATACTAGCCCACAACACACTTTGGCCTGTATTTTCAACCTTACTTTATCCTATAAAGAATAATCTGAATCATAAATTTGTTGTTAAGAACAATTTGGCACATGACCTTTCTCCCTGTGGGCTGTTTTTACACTGTTGGCCAGCTAATTACTGAGATGATCTCAATGCTGCCAAATCAGTTAATCCGGCGATCTTGTACCATGAATGCTGAGCAGTAAGTTGTTAAGTCTGCCAAATGCTGTAAATGTAAATACTGATGTAACTCTGATGTGTGTTGCGTGTGTATGTGTTCTTGTACCTGTTGCTGTATATGGCCTTTTTTTTTTTTTTTTTTGGTACAGAGTGAGGACATTTTTGCAAAGTGAGGACATTTTGGTCAAGCCCTCACTTTGTGAAAACACCTTTTTGATGCAAACACCTTTTTCAGACTAGAATTAGGTTTAGTGTTAGGTATTAGGATAAGGGGCTAGGGAATGCTTCCATGTCAATGAGTGTCCTCACAAAGATAGAAGTACAACTACGTGTGTGCATGTTTCTGACCAGCAGCAGCAACAACAACACTGAGGCAGTATTTCCCATTACTGCCTTAAGTACAGAAGTCTGATAATATTCAAATCTCAGGGGTCTTTTTAACCGTCATATACTAAATGTCATTTGTAGGACACTGGGCTCTAACAGTCAGTGAATGTGAAATACTGACATGAAATTTTTATATGCTACATGATTTCATCACTCCTCCATTCTGCGAGGCTGAGAGTAACATTAGAGAATTCAGCAGAGCACTGAGCTCCTCTTTGCTTCATCTTCCCATATTGTCTTTCTTTTTCTCACATTTTGCATGATTGTCTTCATTAGCTCCGCATTCCTCTCCCCATGTTTCAGTGTGCTGCTATGTAAGACTAAATCTCTTTTGGAGAATAGTCTGCTTGAATTTTTTCAGCCCATTACTATCTCTCATCCATCCTCAGCTGCAGAGGATTTTTTGATTTTATGGGCCTGCATCATACATCCTTGAGGACTTCATGTGACCTTGCTAAAGCATTGATTGTAAAACCCAAAAGTACTGTGATATATATTCACAGACTTTGGGAATAGATCAGGTGTAATGCTTTAAAAATGTGTCTGTATTTGAGTGATACACTTGGTTTTGTATTAAGCAGCTGATTTTAGTCTTTATTCAGTTTGAATTTCTTTTTCTCCCTAAATCTCTAAAAATTTCTTTCTTCTCTTCTTTTTCTGACAGAGCAGTGACCCACCACACCACGAGCCATGAGTCCTCCACCTGTGGCGAGAATGTGAGATTGATGGCGTGATAACAAAGGCCGTCGTCAAGCTACAGCCATTTTGCAGTTTGTGTTCTGCAGCTGCAATCAAAACTACACATAAAACACTCCTGATTTAGTAGAACCAAGCTCAGCTACAAAGGGAGGATACACAGTTCAGTTTTTTTATTTCAGTCTGAAGCCTCCGGAGAATACTGTCAGAGGTATAATCCATCTTTACTTACTTTATGAATGACTGAACCATCTGGCCTACCTTTCGCAGTTTGCACACACACACCTTTAAACTGTTAATAACACGACTTCACACATATCCCTGGTCCAAATGATTCATCTCACATCCTCATAACAAACTCTTTCTCACATTGTCTGAAACAGCTCCTGTGACCTATGAGGATTATGAGGCCGACTTTAGTGCTTCTACAGTCACAGTGTCTCCTGTGTGTGTTCGTTAGTGTGTGCGTGCTTGGTGTTTTGGGCTCATTACCTCACGCTCTACCATGGCACGTCTCCTGCCCGGTGCGGTGTGTGTGTCAGATCAAACCATGGTTCTCCCCCGATTCGGTCTACCATGAGGCTCCCACTGTAGACTGCAACGACCTGCTGTTGACCAAGCTCCTCTTACCCATACCACCAAACACACACACCCTGCGCCTGCAGAGTAACCTCCTGTCTGAGCTTGACACTGCGGTGTTGCATGGACTTCCCAACCTCACTGACCTTGACCTTTCCCAGAATCGCTTTAGCCGTGTCTGGACAATAACTCAGAGCTCATCTCTGCCCTCTCTGCTGTCTCTGCACCTGGAGGAAAACCGTCTGAGCCACCTCCCTGAGGCCTCCTTCTCTTCGATGCCAGCTTTGCAAGAACTCTTTCTCAGTCACAACAACTTACACTCAATAGCACCTGGAGCCTTCACTGGTCTGGACTTCCTACTACGGCTTCATATTAACAACAACAGACTCACCACTGTTGATCCTCGGTGGTTCAGGGCTTTGCCCCGTTTGGAAGTTCTCATGCTTGGGGGAAACCCTGTGGAGGCCCTTCCTGAGCAAGCCTTCTTGGCTCTAAAATCCCTCCGGAGTCTTGTCCTTGGTGGTATGGGTCTGAGAGGCCTGGCTGAAAAAGCCCTTGAAGGGTTGGATGGCCTTGAGAGCCTCTCTTTCTATGATAACCTGCTAACCAAGGTCCCCACACAGGCCCTAAAGAGAGTCCAAGGACTGAAGTTCCTCGACCTCAACAAGAACCGCATCAAACTGATCGAGACAGGAGACTTCCAAGGCATGATTCACTTGAAGGAGCTCGGGCTGAACAACATGGAGGAGCTGGTGTCCATTGAAAAGGCTGCCCTGGAGAACCTTCCAGAACTCACCAAACTGGAGATCACCAATAACCCACGCCTTTCCTACATTCATCCACAGGCTTTCCTCCAGCTGAGCAAGCTTGAGAGTCTAATGCTCAACTCCAACTCTCTGAGTGCTCTGCACCAGCACGTGATGCTCTCCCTGCCAAGTCTTCAGGAGGTCAGCTTACACTCCAACCCGCTACGATGTGACTGCCTGTTTCACTGGGCCGCCGAGGATGCCTCCCACCCTCACAACGAGAAAGGCACACAAACAGCTCGACTGGTGCGTTTCATCCAACCCCAGGCAACCTTGTGCTCTGAACCCCCAGAGTTGAGAGCTCGCAGGGTGAGAGAGGTGTCCTCCAGGGAGATGTCAGCCTCCTGCCTCCCCATGATCCCCACCAGCTCCCTCCCCTCTTATGTAGGAGTAAAAGAAGGAGGAAAACTTGTGTTGCATTGTAGAGCTCTCGCAGAGCCACAGCCTGAACTTTATTGGGTGACTCCCTCTGGGCTGAGACTTGGCCCTGCTCCGAGCCATGCATCCAAAGGCTCAGCAGCTCCTGCTCCCTGTCTGACAGCCTCTGAAAGATTCAACTACACATCCACCTCCAGCATCTCCCCCGGCCAGGTTCAAGATGATATTCCCTGTAAGTCCTCCAAACTTTACCAGTTACTCCCTGAGGGAACTCTGGAGATCAACAAGGTCACCCATAGCGAGGCAGGATTGTATACCTGTGTAGCGGAAAATGTGCTGGGAGCAGATACACGCAGTGTTACTGTGGGTGTGCATAGCAGAGAAACAAAAAGAAAAAGGGGCTTGGGTGCCAATCTGAAGGGATTTCCATTATTCAGAGCAGATGCCAGGTTGGAGGTGAGGGAGGTCGGAGAACACTATGCTATCCTGTCATGGCAGAGTGGGCGCAACCTCCCCTTGACTCGCCTGTCCTGGCATGCCATATACTCAAAGTTCCACACTCCTACATACACCACACGTATCCTGGCTGGCACACAGAGTTTCAACCTGACCCACCTGCAGGCAGAGACATTTTACCGTGTGTGTCTACATTTAGGGATCAGTGAGGGCACCAAGCATGTCAGCAGGAGACGGAGAGAGAGCATAAAGCCTCAGTGTGTTTCATTCAGGACAAAGGATGCCTCAGAGCCTCAGCCCAGCCTGCAGCTAAGCCCAGAGCTGACCTCCACAGCAGTTACACTCCTGCTCTTTGCAATCATATTTCTACTGCTGGCAGTTCAGGGTGGGGACTCCGAGCATGACAAGGAGGCAGAAAAGCTCTACAATACCTTCCTCCGGGAAATCAACAGTCCCAAGGCTGTGATCATCAATCAAAAGACAGAAGGGAGCAGCAAACAGCAAAAGCAGAAGGAAAAACTGCTATTACATCAGGTCTGCTGAGATAATTGTGCACATTCAATGGGAGATTAAAAAAAAAAATCTGTGACTCACAACTACAGACACAAAAATGTCAAATATACACCTTGTGAATCACAACTAGAAGAAAGGAATCATAGTTCAGAGCAGTGGCATAGAAAGAGATTTGTATTTATTTTATATACAGTATAAAGTATATATTGACATTGCTTAATGTGTTAAGATACTGTATATTGTAAAGAATGCCTAAACCATAACCAGGGAAATAACACTGGACAATCATTCTCCTGCTTCACCGAGGGCGAACACAGGAGAAACAACACTGACCCTGAATGAAATTCCTGCTTGTGTGGGCTCTGTAAGTCAACGTGATTGCTGTATACGGCCCTTTTGCTTAGCTTTCAGTACTTTGGACTGGGTTGTCCGTCTCGCAGTACATAAACAGTATATTCATTCAGATTCCCTGCCTAACGCCCTACATCCTCTTTCAGCATAAAAGTGATCTACAAGTGATTGTGTTAAATTCTATTTTGAGCTATTATACAATAAAATCTTTTTAATTTACACAATTTTACAGCTACTGTTTTTTTCTTGCCACAAACAATGATGGTTATAATGAAAATATAATAATGATTCAACAGTGGATCAAATGGATACACAGTAGTGCAAACATACAGATCAGAGACCTTAAACTAAGATCTCTCATAACAAATTACATTTTAATTGCAACTACAGCTCCTTCTTAAATCAGAAAACATGTGACACAGTGTGTCCCCTGCTGGACAAAACCTGGAGCTGAGCAGAGGCTTCAGAAATTTTTTCATGGCTGTCTTGATACAGTATTCACATGCCCATTTGTGAGATCAAATCAAATCAAATTTTATTTGTATAGCACCAAATCGCAACAAAAGTCATCTCAGGACACTTTACAGAGTAAAGGTCTAGACCTTACTGTTATCACTAAGAGTTACTGGTCACTGTAATCCTCTCTTCTCTCCATTTGTCCGCTTGTAAAGATTATCTTTACAACCAATATGGACAGAAAGAGCATATACGGCATGTAGTTTTTGTATTAAGAAAGACATGGAAAATGTGAATCTGTTCTTTAAATGTACTGGGTATGAGTGCATGTGTTCTTCTCCTAGTGTGAAGCAAATTGTAATTTTTAGCATCCTTTAGCATTATATTGTGTAGTGCCACGGTGTGTGATCACAAGGAGCACAAGGGTCATGAGGAACCTGTGATCAATAAGTTACAGCATACGGATCTAACACTGAATAACTACATATATGTATTTTCACCAGAAGAAAGTGACTGTGTTCCTTTACTTAAATACATTTTTCCAGGTATTTTACAGGAGTATTTCCATTTTATGTTACTTTGTACCCTGTGCATTATTTTACAGTTGAAGTTAGTACAAATTAAGCTTTACAAAACACAAGATGAGCTTATAATTACGTTTGTCGCTTATAATTACGATTGTCCCTCCTGCCTATATTAAAATTACTACCATGGCCAACTATACCACTGCATGAGAAGGAATCAGTCTAATAATCCATTTCATGACATATGGATCTGTAAAATATACCAATGACAAGGGCCATATGACTGCTTTTATCTTTGATATATTGGGCAGCTAATACTATCAATAATATTCTGAACAGGTTTTACTTGTAATTAAGCACTTTTACATTGTGTTTTACTTAGGAAATGGTCTGAATACTTTATTTTCAGATAAGGAACAAATGCTGATTTACGAACTCAGTCTTCACACTTTCAATGTATGTGCTTGAATCATTTACAGCCTCAGTCTTCAGTTTTTTAAGGTGCATACAAGCACATTATTTGCCAGTAGAAATGAGCTTTCAACAGTTAGACTTAGTATTTATTCACACAAAACATAATACACCTCCTTCAATAAGGCAACACAATACTATATATACATACGATGATCTATACGTAAACCATATTTAGATTTGTTGTTACTTCTCAACTAACAACATGTCATTCTTTACGATCAATAGCAAGCGTAAATAAATAGTTTAGCAAGCCATGTAAAAGAGTAACAGATGCAAAAAGTCATACTGTTAGTACATTCAGTGCAACAACCCTTTACTCGCTGTGGTATCTTGTGGTTACAGATTTATTTATTTATTTATTTAATTGTCTGTTTGCTGCAGCTGTGATTTTCTGAGAGCAGCAGGTGTTCAGTGACAACTGGGAGATAAATAACCCCTTTTAGCAGTTAAAACCTCCAACATCAGCTAAAAATGGAACAGTAATGCATTATTTGGAAAACAAAAAATCTCACATATTGCTTTTCACAAACAGCATAAACAGCAATGGCAATTTTTATTACAATAACAGTGACATCATCATTAGGTGCTGGAGTCAGTGTGGTTCCTAAATGACACGAGCTGCTCGTAGTATGAAAATGTGGTTGATACTTTTAAAAAATGTACTTCTTTTTTCAGCGTGAAACAACCTTCCACAGTAATGACCATGTTCAATGTACTGTACAAAGTGATGCACAGTGAAACTGTTAACATTAGTTCAATACCCATTCTCTTCACAGTTGATAGGATTCTACAGTCATTTACAAAAATATAATCTTTTCTGACAGAAGTAATTAGTAGCAGATTAGTTGACAGGACATTGACTAAAATGCACAAAAGGTTTAGAACCAATAACACCGGAAATCAGAAAATGACATCAACCATCAAGCAATAGTACTATAATTTATATCACTGTATACAAAGCACACGATACTGTATGCTCATATGATACATGAACAGTACTAAATGCTCCCAGTGCCCATTCAGCTATTTTTTTAGCTGCTTCAATTCATTTGAGTGCAGCGCTTCTGGCAGGTTAACTAAAACAATGGAGCTGCTCTTTTGTCCCTTTGAGGCCTGTTTTGGCTGTGCACAGTGCGATACAGAGTCAGAAGTCAGGGCTCAGACCTGACGATTCATTCAAACACCATGGGATGTCAAATACTGCTGTAAGTCTGCTTTAAACCAAACCCCCATATCACAGGAAAACACCACTGTAGCTTGTCATTGTAATATTTTCGAATATGGTAACACTTTATTTTAACAGTTAACTGGCCAATATGTTGAAAAAGCCCACATTTAAGTAAATATGCCAAAATTCACTGGCTGCTACTTCTCACATAAGACTTTCTACTGTTTATTTTTATTTTCTTATTAACAGAACACTAAGTGTCTTTCAGTTTTGGAACACTGGTCAAAAAACACAGGTAATTTAAATATGTTAAACTAGGCCCTAGGAAATGTGGCTTTTCAGTGTTCTGTTGATTAATTTGACTACTAGATTACCCTGTGATTCAAAAGATGAATCAATTAATATAGAAAATAAACACATGAACCTATATTTTAATTGAAAATAATTACTAGGAGTAACCGTATATTGTTCTGTCCCTGTTTGACAGACATGACGTGAGAAACAGGGATTTATCCGTGTACATTACCAGCTCCTGCCTGACATGTGCAGTCTGTTTTAGTCCTCTTTAACACTGACTTCTAGTACCACAGTTTGATTTCTAAGATGGTGAATGCTCAACTGCTTAGTAATAATGAGACAGCAAAGGGGAACAGGATGTTGAATTGATTAGGGAGAACGTTCTTTTATCAGCATCAACTATCTTTCCTATAGAAGTGACTTTGAGCAAGACATGGGCTGACATTTCAGGCTTGTGAGTGTGCTCCCCTCACTGTGATGGTTCACTGTCCCTCATGTCAAATCAAAGTAAACACAGGATTTTACTGTAAACTGGAGCGTAGCTGCTTCATTCTTTGTTACCATGGAGACCACAGGCATGGCTTGATTGATCAATAAAACCAATTTGACTAAAATACACTCAAGAAAAGAATCTGTACATCCTTTCACCTGCATTCACCATCAGGCACAGAACTTTTTTGACTCTACAGGAGAGTTTGTACCTTTAGAACAGGGAGCACATATAGAGATGTTGCCTGGAGACTGCACTGACAAACGAGATTCAATCACTGAATGTCTACCAGCTCCAGGACTACTGCGCTGTAATAGACCCTGATCTCTGACCTCCCAGTGAAGCTATAAACTCATTTCTCCTATTTGATGAACCATGAAGCCCCACGAACACGAATGGAGAGAAGTCTCCAGGAAATGTACAAAAAAAAAAAAGCAGCCTTCCCTTGTACACACATCTGCAGCGAAATTCATCAAAAGGTTGTGCATCATCATCCTTGACAAACACACATATGCATTGCAAACACACACACATACATCTCAGCTATAGTTGTAGGTGAAGTTATATGAGCTAGGCTCCTTCGGCACAGGGGGCGGGGCTTCTGGGATTGTGATGTTCTCAAGATCGAGGAGGCGGAGCTTCATCTCCATGCTGATGAGAGTATCTAGGTCACTGCGTGTCAGGTCACTGCCCATCTCTCTGCCCAGCAGCGCACACAGCCCATCGGTCCAAATGCAATACTGCTCCAGAAACATCACACACACATGCACGCACAGTGGAACATGCATGAAGGCTGAGAAGTGTCAAGCAGTACAGTGTATTGTGCTATGTAAGGAAAACCCAACAAGATTTCTGGGCATTCAGATTCATGCAAATATAATGTGTTTTCCCAATTAATACTAGCTTCAACATGCTGTGTTTAATCGGTATTAATAGCTTTTTGGCCACTGACTGGCAGCAGAACAAGCTGTAGACAACATTAACACTTTATCGCCTAATGATGCTGACATGGCAAATGTGTTAGCAAACCCATAACGACATTATCATTCATTTGGAGCAGCATTTCCACTAGGGCTGCAGCAACTAATCGATAAATTTGATTTTAAAAAATCTATAATAAAAATGGTTGGCAGCAAATGTAATTATCGTTTAGTTCGGTCTATTCACGTAGCTGTGAGGGGCAACTGGGGCAGCGACTGGCGTCTACATCAGTGAGGTGTATCAAACGTTTGAAAAACGGCCGAAGTGGTGGATAGTAGTCACCATGGCTACAGCAGAGTCGTTTGACGTTTGGGAGCACTTTTACAATCAGAAAGAAGGCTGTCTGGCGCCAAATATGCAAAATGTATCTGTAGTGGCAGGGGAGCATGACGCTAATGAAACAGCACCTAAGTAAAAGACAAGATGGAGTTACAGAAGAAGGGGAGGTTGGAACTAAGTCATTAACTTTAGTTAATAATGTAAGAAAATATGAAACTCAAATTATAATGTACCTGATAAGTTACATTACTGTTACGTAGGCTACATTCTGATGCTAATTATAAAATATAACAGTGGGTTGTGTAATGTAGGCTGCTAAAAACGTTTTGTGTTCCCTAAACTGCCAAGTGTTACACCAATCAGCCACAACACTAAAACCACCAGGTAGTTTTAATGTTGTGGTGGACGGGGGGTGAGCATGGGCACTCTGAACAACCTGTGGCTATGCAGCCAGCTGTGATGCACTGTGTTCTGACATATGTCAATCAAGGCCAGTGTTACATTTTCCAAGACTGAGACAAAAAAGTAAAGTTGTGAGCCATAAAAGCAAAGCCATAGAGCTGCAGAGGACAATTCTTTGTGGGTGTGTCACTACAGATGACACTTTCCACATTACTCATGGTAACCTGACCCACTGTTAATATAAAAATATTGATTAGTACAGCTTTAAGCCTCACTTGCTGTCCTTACAAAGAGTTTAATACTTCCTGCCAAACAATCACATCAGACATTTGCTGTGACCATGGTACAACAGAACAGAACACAGTTATGAGCAGCTTACCTCATACTTGTTGGGTGCAACAAAATTGAGTGTCTCATCGGGATCATAGAGGACTGAGAAAGCTAACTCCAGCACTTCCTGGGAGAATAAAATAGGTCAAAGAACACACCGAGTGAAACGAAGGCATGAGAGAACAGCTCATATACAGTATGTGACAATAAAATGATACTACCTTGTTTTGTTTCAGAGCACTTTTCTCTTTCATATGAGGGCAGTCCTTCCCTGTCACCACAGACTTAATATCTGAGACAGGGACTACAGGGTATAAAACAGAAGCATACACATAAACAAGAAAGTTTAGTGAGGTCACTGACACCCTATGGTCTGCTAGTGAAGGTGTTATTGTGTTATGAAAAGTTTATTAGTTGGGACATGGAACAACTTGGCAAATTAAAGGTTTCAACGTGTCTTACTCTTGTCACTGAGAAGCTCAAAGGGCACTTCACCCTGAGGTGACTCATCAAGGTCCCCATAGTGCAGCACTTTGTGATTCAGTGAGAGTCTGCAGAACCAAAACTTCTCTATAAAAGAGCCAGGGAGCAAAATCAAGAGCAGCACTGCTCCTCCAGCAGGAAAAGGCAACCTGATTGTACTGATAATGTATGTACCTTGCCTTCTGCGGTTCCCCAGTTTGCGGAAGCAGCTTCCCTCACACAGCCGGTTGAGTCGCTGTTGCTTGATGAGCTCCAAAATTTCAGGCTGAATTCTCTCCCGCAGCTCACTGCCACACAAACGCAGCATGAGCGACAGGCACAAACTCAAGTGCACACAAACTCTACTGTTTACTGTTGTAGGGGCAGAGCTGGATGGGGATTTGAGATTTGAGCAGTGACACAGCCTGTCACTAAGAGAAGGGTAAAAGGCTGAAATGATAATGCTAAGCGAGGTCATTCTGTCAAAAAGTGCATCGCTGAAGACTGTATGAAAGTCTGAAAATGACAGAAACAAGAATGACAAAACTACAGATGCCCCAGTCCGATGCCAAGTATCAGTATTGATACTGATCCAGGCATTATTCCCAGGACTGGTATCAGCCAGAATAAAGCCGATCCTTAATTCCTGTATTTGAGCAAACTCAGGTGTGTTTTTGAGACGCGAGTGTCACACAGCTGGAAATTCAAGGGGAATTCAGGTATCCAGTAGCAACAGCAATGATTACCAAAATCACAGCACCCAAAGTAAATAAAAGTACAAAAGTGTAAGACTAAAATACAAGGGTAAAAAGTATAAAAAATACAAGAAACATAGGGATACAAAGTAGTAGTTAATATCTGTCCTGTAACGAATCTGTAGTTCAGAGAGTGCGTTGTCCATCTCCCAGTTATTCTTTTATTCATTCAATAATTTAAGCTAATAAACTTAATATTTTGGAACCAGGACGCTCCTGAATATATTGAAATTTATTTCAATATGTCTGATATTTAATTAATTGTTAGGCTATTTTAGGTAAATACAGCTTAAGTATGGGATCTGAGTCAGCATTGGCAGATGCTTCAGGAACTGGATCCGCATCGGAGCCAGAAAAACTGGATTGGGACATCCCTACTTAAAACTATAACAGTTCAAGCAAACACACAGACGTACATGATCGGGGGAGACTGGAAGTCATCCTGGCTCATTCTCTCTGACTGCCGCAGACGCAGGATTTCTGAATAATTGAGGCCTCGCAGTTTATTCTTCAGCTGGTCTAAAGATGACGGCTTCATCGCCAGAGCCCTGGTGATCTGCTCACGGACCACCTGCATTACCTGTGCAGGGTTAACACACGCACACATGTACAGGATGAGTGAGGAAAAGTAGAATACAAAATTCATCAGACTTCATAAATATTGAAAAGTGATGGATGATGATGTGCAGTATGGTGTTCTCATCAGCTGGGTGAGATATTCCTGACACTTGTAAAGCTTTCATATCTAACTGCATTGATTTTTGGTGAGCCATGAATATTCGCAGAACCATTATTTTCCCATTTAGAAACTCACTCTGCTGGCAGACATCTTTTACAATCCAACGGCATCAAGATTTAAAATATACTCTAAATGGTCTCAGTCTATTTTCTTCTTCATTTCACTGACTGCCTAGATAAGAAGTGATTCATTTAAGTGTTTTCATCTGGACAAATTGTTTTCAATTGAGATAAACATGAATATAATTGTCATGCATTTTTTAATAACCCCAAAAGAAGCAGGAACAGCTACAGTAGTTATAAATGCGTGTAAGTGTGAAGGCTGACATGGCTCACATTTATACCGAGCAAACCTCATCTGGGCTGATGGTGGGCATTTGATTGTGAGGGTCAACCACTGGAAACAACCTGCTGTAGCTGTCTTTTCCAGCTAAATGACAAGTCAAATGGTTCATGTCCTATGACATCTTTTAAGTGTTTGCTTTTCACTCAAAGTTACTTGGCTAGCGGTACGATGCCATTCAGACTGACTTTTACTGGAACTATTGAAATACACCCTGTTTTACTGGGTGTACTGTTTAATTTTAACAAGACTAAAAGTCGTGCTAGCGGCAGCCACCATGCTAACAGCACTGCGAGGCTGTTTTAGCCTCAGCAGGATTATGAGCTCAATGCTAGCGTCAGCATGCTAACACGCTCACTGTGACAGTAACAAGTTGGTGTTCGGAAGGTTTAATGTGCAGATCAACATGTTAGCATGGTAAATTTTGCTAATTACCAGGGAATGTAATCAACTGAGTCTCATGCTGTACCTGAAATTTGTCTGACAATTCTGGCACTGGCTTTTAACAACAAATCATATTGCATCTCTGGTTAAATATTGTTGTAGCTGTCTTCATTGTAAATCGCTGTTTTATTCCCATATTGGATGTTTATGTTCTTCTGGGTTCATGCCAGTCACATGATAGAACGTCACCAACACACCTACTAGCTCGGTGTGAATACTCCTGAATATATGCAGCTGTTTTCTCACATGGGCTCACTCGGACATTACACAGACTTTGTACTAGGGAGACGGCGGGGTAAAGTCCGCTGAATGTCTGGGTCAGCTGACTCAGACATTTGCATTCTCATATACAGCTCCTCCGGGTAATGTATAGATAATTTCACAGTTCCAGTGTTCATGTCTGAAAATGGGCTTTTGGATGTGAGTGTATTAAAGATGACTGTGAGGGTGCTTTAATACCAGACCTTGTTGAAGTCCTCAGCTGTGGCTCTCATCTCTTTCCAGGTTTTATTAAGCAGCTGAATGCACACACAGAAGAACTCCTCCCATGCACGGTCATGGGTAAAGAACATGGGATGGTAGTCATTGCAGCCCTCATTAGCTAACAAAAGAAAACATTTTAACTGTAAAATAGATTGGATGAACTGGTGTGAGCAAAGCATCCTCTCACACACCAAGTACCACACCACAGTTATTGGCTTTATCCCATTTTAGAGACATTTCAAGATAAAAGATTGATTAAAGTACAACAGCTACACTTCTTGTAAAATGCAGATCTACTTACGCAATTCTCCAACCTGAAGTATCTCGCACAACATTCGAGTAAGCTCAATGGCACATCGACCAAAGGGACACTCGTGCTTGTCCTCTCGGCTGCTGTTCTCCAGGACGATCTGTTATGAGTGAGCAGACAAGTTAGCACGATAAATTAGGAGCGTGTAGCTGACTTTTTACTGTGAGTGAACTGAACAAAGTCATGTCTGAGGCCAAAACTAACCCGGATGTATGTGTCCTGGTGAACCTTGGCAAGGTATAGCATGTTGTCCAGAGCCAGCATCCCTGGAGGAGTCTGGGTGAAATCCATGGCTGGGTTGACATGGTTCTGCATTTGAAACATAAACAATGTGAACAAGCAAACAATCAAGTGACTTGAAGACAATTTAACTGCTGTGAATTACAACTTTTACATCCAGAAGACACTGATTTTTGGACTGGAGACTCACAGTGAAACCTAACATCTTGTAGTCCTTGGTGTACATGGCCTTTCTCTTCTCCGTACCAGTGGGGTCATTGTCCCCATCGAAGGCAATCCTGCGCAGCTCAAAAATGATGTCTCTCTGGGCCTGAGCCACAAAGACAACATGCGTGTGTTGAGCTCCTGTATGTGGTACTTTTAAAAAATTGTGTTAGATGCACAGCATGTGCAGCTTGAGCATACAGGCTCAACGACCACATCTACACTGTAAATGAGCACAGACAAAACAAGCAGGACAATATACATTTTCACATATTGTGTAAACTAAACTGAAAGATTGTCTCTGATTGTTACTTTTTTTTTCAGGATCCACACTATCACTGTTCAATCAACCATGTTGTTCATTTGAACATACCACTGATGATTGTTTATATTTTAAAACCTTTTACAGTCAAGCCTGTTTGCAGGAACCAGGATTAACAGGATTAAGTAGCATTATGAAAATAAAACCAAGTCATTATTTAAATCTTTACCTGATCATTAGGATCCATTTTGGTCATCATTCGTTCTTCCAAAAGGTTAAAGGTCAGTACCTGCAGCACATACAACTGATGTGCCATTTCTGCTTTGATTGGTCGATTTCCTCTTATAACATGCTGGAAAAGAAGAAGTTTGACTTAGGAGCAGAGCCTCTACATAGGCTGCGATTTGTGCACAAACAACAACACAATGAATCACACACAAAACAAACATAAAATTAAAAAATTGTCATTTGAAGACAAGCTGAGACGTATGTGCTGGAAAACTGCATGAAAATTCAAGACAGGTATGCCTTTTTTATAGACTGATTGCGTTTTTATGCTTAATGTTTGCAGCAATGATCAAATGCAAAAAAATTCATTCATGTAAATAACCTGGCCTTATAACAGGTGACCAAGCAGACACTGTGAACATCCATCAGGTAACTAAGTCTTGCCAAACAGTTCACAGACTTGCAATTTTCAATTCCATCAGAGCATGCAGTGCTGGAGCAGGTCCAGGGTGTCTCTTTGCTCCAGGAAGCAGGAGTGCAGCGACTCCTCACTGATATTTGCAGCCAGTTCATTCAAGCACTTCCAGAGCAGTCGGTGCCAAAAGGAATCATTTTCAGAGCAGACTTTGTTCCAGTTCATGGACTCCATGCCATATCACATTTGCTGGTTCTGTGTAACAGCTCCCCAAGTGAGCTTGTTTCCACTTTCTGAACTGTTTGTCTAAGGCATGAAACCTACAGCCCACAAATACAGGATAGTCTCAAAGAGGATAGTAACTACTTTGAAACACAATCTCTGGAAACTGCTAAAATCTTGTGTTCACACCTGGATATTTCATAACCATATGAAAGCCTAACGGCCAGCTAGTTTCAGACTTGATACTCACATTGAGGATGATGGATCGCAGGTGTTTCTGGGCCAGAGTGCTTGCCATTTCCTGAATGCAAGAGAAATAACAGTCCAACATACAGCTCAGATGATGGAAGCTGCTTTACTGCACAGTAAAGTGGCACATAAACATTGACATTTACAGAAACCGGGAATTTTAAACAATTAATTAAACACTCTGAAGCTACATTTCTATCACATTTACCTATCACACAGTCTGTAAAACATGACAATCTGTCACCAGGGTCTGTCTGCTGCTGCAGCAAGCTATTATTCAATCTTATTTTGCATGGATTGTGCAGCAGCTTTTCATGACACAGAGAGAGAAGGGCTGTGGGATGAAGAGGATGGTATGAGATGCTGAGGGATGTGTACTCACAGTGAGCTGCTGCTCCAGCGGGTTAGTATAGTCCTCCTACGGGTTGAAGGGAAGGAGGAGGGACGTGGGTGTAACAGTAATGGAAACAAAGAGTACGACACACATGGACCATGAGATGCAGGGGTACATCATCAGCCCAGCATGCAATGGAATAAGAACATGAAACAGCATCATGTCAAAACAGAACATCAAGCAGTCACGACATATAGCTGTATAAAAGAACCTCATGCCTTACATATTTGACGACCAAACATTTATTGGTTTAACCAGTTGGTTTTGAAAGGATTTCACGAAACCTAAGAGCTATAACACTGTATCAACCCACAGAGTAACATTTATGCAGGACAATCACTGTGCCGTCCTGCTAGCTCCCTTAGCAAAGATGTTTATCATCTTCTTCACTGTTAAAAAAAAAAAGGTCCAATAATGAGTAAAGACACCAGAACCGGAGTGACAACCCAGTTATGATGATATGGTGTATTGCTGCAGGAGTTTTCAACAAGTTACTTTAAGCAAAACATCAAAACCTGCGTAAGTGTGAAGAAAAATATCCCTAACTACAAATATTATAAAGTAACTCCACTGTAATGTACTTAATGAGCTGTAAACTCATATTTAAAACTGTTAGTAATTAATTCAGAAGTGGCAACCAGATACAGTCTATGTCCTGTATGTGTCTCTGTTGTAATATCTCACTAGAACTGACTCAAGTCTGCCCCCCAGTGGTCAGTAACGGCGGGTGAAGACACACCACCATCCATCCAACATGGACAGCAGATACTGATAAAACATCTCACCAAAGTGTATATGCACTTATAGGCCTAACTAACAATGACACAATACAAAAATGGCTATTTACTTTATTACTGGATTTGAAGTGCTACAATTAGGCAAAAAAAAAAATCTATAATGTAAGATCAAGATCTAAAAATTTTTTTAGTTATAAATACCTGAAATTCTTGAGGTTCTACTATATAATGTTTTATCCTTCCTATTTTTCTCCAATTAAATTCTGAAGCTATTTTGTCCAGCACAGTGGCTTTAATACTAAATCAGTGTCGAAAGTGTTGTTCAGTTGTGAAAATAAGACATTATACTATTTTAGATGAGTATTAACTGACAAATCACAGTTAGGTACAACGAGGAGAATCATATCTCACACACACACATAAGGACAAGACAGTGTATAAAACAGAATTAAACACTGCAGTATGCTCGTCCACTATGTGATCTAGGAAAACATGATCATTGTAGAGTGAGCAGAGCACAGGACAGTGACACAGTGATCAGTAACATACTGGAGAGATATCCAAAGCAGCACTCCTCCTTTAGTTGGTGCACATTTGTCTGTGCTTCAAAGATATTTCAGATTCAGAGTACATCTGTTTGGATTGTCCCTGTCAGATCCTGTTAAATCAAACTGAATTTAATGTCATATTTTAGTGTATTTGTGTGGATTTCTCTCATTATCTGTCTTTCACTTTAACAGAAAATAATTATTTTCATTAAGTTTATTCTAAAAATAAATCCCTAATTACCACACTCTGCTTGGATGCTTTGTCTCTCTGACACAAACAATCATCCTTCACTTAACAGCAGCTATTCTGAAATAACTGCAGTATAACAAATGTGCAAACTTCAAAAGAAGGTGAGTGCTATTTTGAGTTAGTGTGTCATTACAGCAATGACTGTCAGACAGAATTCACACCATGACAGCTGGCGGACAGACGTCTATTCATGAGATTAGTCTTAACTAACTTACTGCTGCAAACATTAGCAGCCAGGGTGAGGTGACCCCTGATATCTACAAACATATGACTAGTATGACTAAATGTCTATTATGCATAGGTGTTTTTTTAAAGCATAATATGAGGGTGGAACATTATCTGTAGTCCATTTATGTCTATATCTATAATATGTATGCAGTCCATTTTCTCTAATACGCCACACAGTGTGTACTGTTCACAGACCTGCCGTCGGTCTTCTGGTGCCTTCAGGAAAAGAGCATTGATGAGGGCGATGGCGTATGTCTGGATCTCCTGGTTTGACCTGAAGAATTATCCAGCGTCGTAACAACCAGTTAGAAGCAGCTTGCTCCATAAATCTCCATACAGAGCACAAACTACGGGCTAACAACTAGGCTAAATTACCATAAATTTTACTTTCATCACTATCGCTAACACCTGAGGTGGGTACCAAATTTTTAAAAGCCACTTTTACACACTATCAGTTTTGAATAACTGTTATTCATAATTCTGCTTTAACTAAGAGCATCTGGGAAATATTAAAAAGGACACTGGCAACGTCTTCATTCCCATAAAAAGACCAAAACCATCAATGACTTGATCCTACTAACAAGTACCGCCTGAGTAGCTAAAACATAACATGACTTATTTTTCTGTGCTCTAGAGCCCCAGAGTTGTCCATAAACTGCTGAATACATATCAGCGATCCACCCTGTGGCACTGGGTGACATGCACCATCATGATTAAGATGGCCATTCTGTTTTGTTTTTAAACACAGTCCCGCTGCTGTAAAGACATACTAGAGAAGCTAATGTGTATTAATCCGGTGTTGGAGGTAGTCCCCAACAAGTGCAAGAGCAACATCTGCTAAAACCTACAGTGCCCAGATGTTGAAATTACATACCCTAAATGTAAATGTGCCAGTTGTTTGAGATTTGCATTTTCAATAGGAATCAGTAGACTTAGGGCTGAGGGTCACAGACAGATAGGAGAAGTACAAAAGTACTGAGAGATGTACTAACACATTGTTGGGTTTGGTCTTTTTACAAGATCAGTTGACAACAGGAAAAGTAAAAAATAACACCAGTCATCTCATCATATCAGAGCGCGGAAAGCCCCTGTGCATGTGTGCGTGCTCACACTTGCAGGTGCCCGATGAGCTGTCCCACGGTGATTTCCTGGGCCACTCGATGGTAGAGGCTGTGGCTGTTAAGCACCATGCTCTCGAGAATGGCTAGTGAACGCTGCAGGATGGACACATCCACCATCGGCTGGTTGACGTAGGCCGCAATCTGAGCGAACATAGAAAGAACTCTGAATCTTTAACATGTCATTACTGCACTTTTGAGTTCATTCAACTGGCTTGAAAATGTTTCTGTCCACCGAATATAAGCCTGTAACCCATAAAGGTTAAAAAGTTAAAAGATGGAAAACAAGTACAGTCTCTTTTCCTAAAGAAAAAGTACATTTATCTGTAAAAGAAAACTAAATGAAGAGGTCAGCAAGTTTCCCCTGAGTGACTGTCAAGGCCACAGTTAAGTTTTCAGATGAAAACCAGCCACATACACACCGAAGAAGCTCCAGATAATGCGAGGAGTTGCTAGGCAACAACACCCACTCACTTCTGGCAAGTAGGAAGAAAGGAAGGTCAAGCAATTAAATAAAAGTGTGTGAAAGAAAAGGATTAAAACCTTGAAATTTCAAACTGTAGAAATTTGTCCAATGGGGTTTCTATGAAATTCTAATGTGTCAGATGAATTGTTCTTTTGTTGGATGAGGTACCTGTTTGATGAAGGAGAGCGAGATAAGGTCCCACGACACAATACCATGATCCATTAGCTCCAGGAAGGCAGTGAGAGTGAAGGCCAGCATTTCACCAAAGCTTAAGGAAATAATGAGCGGTCAGTATCGGCCTAAAATAATACATGTATAAACAAGTAAAATCATGGCAGATTTTACACTGGGCTCAACATAAACTTCACTACTTCCAATGTAAACAAAAGTTTGGTCAGTCTTAGAGCATGCAACTTCTACACTGAAAATACACTGCAATATGCAAAGTATTACAGCTGTCATGAAGCAAAAAAGGCACTCACTGGGTTCCACTCTCTGCAAGACGAGCCAGGGTCCCAATGCCTTCCATATTGATGAACTCTGTGGCAAAGGTTGGGTCTGCAGACAGCTTGGCAAGCTCTTTGAGAGCTTCAAGACGAGCATCGATACCGTGAGACTGGATCCTCTCCAGGAGCTGACGAGCAGCACGGGCCTGTCAGCCCCAAAGCACATCACTTCCATTATAAGTTTAACTCACAGTCAGTGAACGCTGATTTTAAGGCTATGCCTCAGGTCAAGGGTACATGTTAAAGGCTTGTTGGTGCATTTGTACACTGATGTATTGTCTCCCTATGCTTTCACTGATAAATAACTATAATGTCTACGTGCTAACTGTCCATCATATGAGCTATTGAAAAATTACAGCCTGTTCTGTATGCTGTATTATCACTCAACAAGGTGTGCCAGAGCTCTTTTTGCCTTTCACAATTTTTTTTGACTAGTCTATGAAGAGAAGCACATACTGTATGATACAATTCATGTAATGACTCTGAGTCTGAAGAGTCATTACACTTTCAACTCAACATGGTTTTTGAACATATGGTATAACTGGACCTGCTTTTTGTCTGAAATATGTTTTGTTTAGACAAATACAAAAAGCTAGAGAGCTTCAAAATAAGAACTAGTGGGTTCCATTTTTGCACAGAGCATAAAACCACTACTTCACCACCATGACAGGCCAAAGCTGAACCAGGAAGTCGGGGTATGATATGTTTGGTGCCCCGCCTGACTTCTTTTTACCACATTCCTAATTCTCAGTAATGTACTTGATGAGTACAGTGTTACTGGTAACAACAGCGATGGCAATGCTTTGGTATAACCTTTAGTATTTTGGTGTCGGGAGGCATGAGGTGCACCCACAATGCACTTGAAAGCATGGTGGGATTAAAATAAATTATCATACATTATTATTAAATGAGTTAGAGGCTGTTGCTACCAGCCATGACAAATCACCTCAGCTCGTCTCATCCTTTCATAAGCAATGCTCTCTCTCCGTGATGTACTGAGGAGTACAGATCAAACTGTGCTAAAGGAACCGTGCAAGGTCCTAGCTGAATTCAGTTGGAAAGGCACAAACATCTGACATGGACCTAGGCTAAAGTAAGGTCCGGTGATATTCATGTGTGCACAATGTCCGCAATAAAAAACACAAATGAAAAGGAATATGAACTAAGATGACTCACAGGTGAAATGGCTAATCGAAGGATGGTCCCGTTTTTAATCTCACCACGGCTCTACAAGGTAACAAAGAAGGCATTTTGTTACAAGTACAACAGTGATTACCAAAGTCATCAACACTAGGTCAGGTAGAGGACAGTGGGCTCACCTGCTCCGTGATATAAAGCTGAGGGCCGTCAGCATAACGCAGGGCAAACTGCTCAGAGCCTGACAACGACCAGCTGAGCATAAGGACAGAGAGAAAAAAGTTAAACTCACTGTAAGTATTAGACACCTGCCACAATACAGTTATGTCATAATGCAATACTCTCTAGTATGCATGAGCAATAGGTTGCTGAAAGTGAGCGTGCCCCCTCCAGCAGTTCTATTTACACAAGTGTCAAACTGAGAGATTGTGGAGGAGAATAACTCAGTGGGTGTTAACACTAAAGTGCAAAGAATTTTCAGTTTCAAATGGGAAGGGAGGCAGTGGGCAGATACAGCACAGCCAAGAGGTGGACGGGTGAGAGAAAAAAGTGTAATATTCATCACGAAAATACAAGTGAAAAGAGCAAATATAAAACACAAAGACAACAGTGAAGCCCAAAACCACAGGTTAAAACATAAAAAAAGAAGAAATGATAACAGAAAGAAAGCAAAAACAAAGTATAAGTGTGGTTATGTAAGGTTTCAACAGTCAGAGCTTATCTCAGTGAGTGAACCACTAAGGTGCAGTGATAAAACTGCAACAACTGTGAATGTACCAGGCATCACAAGTTTAACAGCCACCATTACGATTTTGTACTTTTTTTGTCTTATTTTTTTTTCAAAGTACCACACTTAAAACAAAAATGAGGGCAGGTATCAGGCAACTTAAGTCATTAATTCACATAACTCTCAGTCATGTTGCCAGACCAGGGCCAGCAGGTTAGCCTCAAGACAACGGGGCTATTGTTACTGGATGCAGATCTGATCTGAGTCACCTTGAGTGCAGTGACGTGCGGTGAGGTTGACAGCTGGTGAGGCACTAACTCTTTTACAGTCAGATTTACAAATACAAATTGTCTGTTAACAGACAATGCGTTATGTTTTATATCTCATATCAGCATTCTTCACACAAACGTGACCCATATTTAATTTGAGGTTAAAATTTATTCCAGTTGAGCTTATTTCTAACTAGAAATAATAAAAGTTTATGGTCTTACCTTTACTTGTACA
>NW_018127898.1:1413313-1465081 GCF_001952655.1 Monopterus albus | reverse complement strand
GTTACAGAACTACATTTTATACATTATCCAGATTATGGCAAGGCAGTATATAATCAGAGGGTTTGAAAGCATTTTATTTGCGATATATAGAGGGACAGCGACACACTATTTGCATTGCATACAGTTTGTGAGGATTACACGATCCACCGAGAGGCACAGCAAAGTGCTGCCTCATCGGGCATCTCCTCCATGTATTTAAACGGGACATACGGAAATTCTGCTATTCATTATTGAAAAAAAAATCCTTCAACATCGGATTCGAACGGCAAAAGGGCCTACAACACACACCAGCAAATATTAACATTTATTATATTTTATGGTTAACTTTTTTTTTCTTTTCAAGATTGACAGGGGAGGCTCTGCCTTACCTGCCTCCCCTGACCGCACGTCACTGCTTGAGTGCCTCTGGTGGGACTAAAACAATCTTCATGACTGATTTACAGCACACGTGGTTACTGATGTAGAGCACAAATAAGAGTTGGGCTGCTGTTCTCCTTTCAAAGAATTTTTCCCAGAGCTTTGACTGTTTCTTGCAACAACCAAAGGAATCAACAGACAGACCAGAGTAGTCACATCATTAGAGAAGTTCAGTAGTACTGGATTTTTTTTTTTTTTTTTTTTTTGCTTTAGGTAACCAAACAGAACTAAGTGATAAAACTTTAACTTCTGCTTTTCTGTTTACTCTATCCATCCAAACCACCACAATGACCAATTTTAGCTGATCCCTACCTTAAACCTTAGTAAAACCTATCATCTGGGTAATGAGCACAATGTCAACGAGAATAGAAGTCATCTGGAAATATTAAAATATGTAGGAATAAAGCTTACCCATCACATACTTCCCGTATTATTGAAGACAAAGGTCTTTTCTGCAAACAGAAAAAAAAACATTGCAAACATGCAAATTATAACATTAAATGACTGAAATGAAAGATAAATCATCACTACTCACAGCCTTATTTTTTTTCTTGCAATGACAATTTAAAGGCAAAATTACTTTTCTTAAATCTAATGTTCTCTGGCATGAAAAGCACTGCAGGTCATTTTATGTATTCTGCAAAGCTAAAGCGCATCTCAGCGTTAGTCATGACGTTCCCATTCAAAACAAGTTAAAAGCGATACACAACTTCCCCCTTTAAAAGTCAAATTACTCGATTAGGTTTCAGCCATCAGAGGCAGACTGGAGATGTATTTAATGCCACATTCTATGCAAATACAGACCTGGTCCATCTCTATGAGCTGAGCATTAGCACCAGGCCATTCAATAGCCACCTTCACAATGTCAGCTGGAGGTGGCATGGCTAGTTACTGTAGCACCCTATAGAAGTAAAAAAGATGCTTGTTGTAATCACCTGTTGATAAAGCACTTAGTCAAAATACACTTTTAGAACATCTGAATGTATTACATTTATTTGTGAATATGAAAAGTTATTGCATTAAAATGATAAATTACTGTATGAAACACATTTGATAACTTACCTAATGTCAAAATAATATAAATGTTATTTCATTGTTGTACTGTAACTCCTACAGTATGTCAAAATGTTTGGACCCGTGCTGAGTAAAAACCTGTTCAGGCTGTCAGTGTAATATGAACTGGAGGTTATGCATCACCTAATGGAGAAGTGCGGAGGGGGTCAGTCACTCTCGCTGCTCTGTTGTGTGAACCACTGTGTCAGCTCCCCTGTGAACACACAAACCCACACACAGCGGTCACGTCAGAGCAGAACCTCGTTTTCCTTCAAGCCCAAACATTTGCTTCATCTCTGCATTTTCTCTCCACTGAACTGAATCTGTCAGTGAAGGGAACAATAAGCATGACTGTTTTACAAAACCACACACGGTCATGTCTTACTGCACTTGTGAGGACACTCAATGCATTCCCTAGCTCCTTACCTTACCCTTCACCATCACAACTACATGTCTACCACCAACCTTAACCTAAAACTAATTCTAGCCTGATCCCTAAAACCAAGTCTTAACATTGAGAAATCCCTCTTAAGTTATGAGGGCAGGCTAAAACATCCTCACAATGGCATTAACAAAAAAAGAAAGAAACAAACAGAAAAAACCGGAGCCACACAATGTAATAAAGACTTGCGCACACACTCACTAACACATATATAGAGTAACTTGACTGGCTCAGGTCTTTGGCCTACTGGACTCTGGGTCTGCTAAGTTTAGATGCCCAGGAAAGGTTTGCACATTATTGCTCATATAGATAAACCAAATATCTTTATACTTCACTGATGTTATGGCTTTCTTCACAGACTTTTCATACCAAAATTGTATTTCTGTGTTTCTGTTGTGGAGGAATAAAAAGGCAGACAACTCTTTCATGGCTGGCCCTGTCAGAAAATCACAGTGGAGCCCGACTGATATATTGGCCTGGCTGATATTATCAGCCATATTTTAGCTTATCACAGATAAGTTGCATTTGTTGGCTGCCAAATACCAAGAAACGGCTGCGCTGAAATGGAAAAGATATGTTTGAGATAATGAGAACCTAGGCTTATTTATTTTTCCAACTCTAAAATATCTCACTCAGTATTTCAGTTCCAACCAAACTGAATGCATTCACTGGATTTTTTTAAAAGTTAAATACTGATATTACCCATAAAAATCAATGAAAACACCATCACAATACTTTTATCACAAACTCCCATAAACAGTCATCCCATGTCACTCTTCACATTTTACATTTCAAATGACATTTTACTGCTCTTAAGTAAATCACGTCTGTGGTTAAATTTTCTTTGTTTAATTTTCATGCCACACCATTATTTACCTTGAAACATTTCCTCCCTTCTGTGTCCTTATGTGTGTCATTTTTAACAGTAAATTACAGCAGCAGAGATGCTTATTAAACTCATTTCATTATTTCCAAAGACTGCTCTGAAATGCAAGAGCGAGAGCAAGGGGGTAGGGACCCGTCTTTGGCAACAGAAAGAGATCTCTCTGCTCCGCTCTGACACGAAGGGAGCATGAAAAGCTGTCTGACAGACTCTGCCAGTGACTGGAAGAAAGTGGTAAAAAAGAAAAGAAAAAGACACTGCCATTCTCTAAAAGGCTCTTTGCACTCAGGGTGCTTTCAGGACACAAAACACTTTGTTTGGCTTATAGCTGCTCATTTGGAAAAAAAAATCTTTAGCAAACTGTTATAGGTGAAACAAACTGCCCTGAACCAACCTGAGGAGATGGCTTCTTTCCTAGAGATGTAGCTGTGTTATAGTGCAATTTCAGAAATGCAGCACAGTCTTTCTGAGGAATGTGACTGTTTGTCTCATCCTATAAATGCTGTATGTTCCCCTGGCAGTTTGTATCAACAGTGGCTCTGACATCTGCCGCTGGAATTTAAACTGTAGTAATGTGAATAATAGGCATGCATGCCTGAATCCTTTCATCTCTACAACTTTGAGCCATGGGATTACTGAACCCAATTCAACTGAGATAGGGTGCAGTATATTTGATTAACACTGACTACAACAAATGGTACAGAGTGAAAACTGCCAGTTAAATTCAGACTCCAACCAGCCATCTGATGGAGAGACTGCACCGCCTCCTCTTCAAGCAGGCTGCCCAGCACTTCACGTAATGTGTGATCTCTGAGCCTGCCCTGCTGAAAAGTTTCCCACAAGGAAGTTCTGGTGCTAATTTGCAATTTTCAGCACTGACAGCTGGCTAAAGTCTCACAGAAAGTTGTGCAGTGTTATAGGTATCTTATTATCTATGCAATACACTTACGGACTCCGGGGTTGGACAGTATGGACAGTACTTCCTGCAAACAAATGATATCCTTGATAGATTTCAATCAGCTTTCCAGATATACCATAGCACTGAAACTGCTCCCATAAAGATTTTAAATGACATTCGCTTAAATAATGACACGGGGAACTTAAAAGCCTTGATGTTATTAGATCTTAGCTCAGAATTTGACACTGTGGTTCATGAATTACTTCTAGACAGAATGAAAAACTGGGAGGGACTATCAGGAACCATCCTCAGGTGGCTCAGATCATAACTAGAAGACAGGGGATATGTAGTCAGTATTTGTAATTATGAATCTGAAAGAACCACCATGAGGTACGGTGCCCCATAAGGACTGATTCTTGGGCCCCTCCTATTCATCCTGTACATGCTTCTGCTTTTTTGAAATCTCCAGGAATGTAGTGTTACTTATCATAGCTGCATGGACGACACGCAGATATACTTAAGGCTCTCACCAAATGACTATGGTCCTATAGACTTATTATGTCTATGTCTTGATAAAGTAAACAGCTGGATGCAACTAAATTTCCTCCATCTAAACAAACACAAAACAGAGATAATTATTTTTGGAAACAAAGAAATAAGGCTGGCGGTCAGTGATTACCTTAGGTCTAGGACACTAAAAACTAACACCTGTGTCAGGAATCTTAGTGTAATCTATGATGAGGATCTAAATTATAATGGCCACATCAGAGCTGTAACAAAGTCATCATTCTGGCAGCTTAAAAACTTACTGCAGCAAAAATGAGGAACTTTCTATCTAAGAGGATTTAGAAAAGCTCATTCATGCTTTTGTTTCTAGGGCAGACTACTGTAATGCACTGCTGATCGGCCTCCCCAGTAAAACGATCAGACAATTGCAACTGATTCAAAATGAGGAAGATGCTTGTAGCCATTATGCTGCCCACAGCTGGAACCAGCCTCAACTGGAGCCACTTTTAAAATGTCCACTGCTTGTAATTAATGTTTCTTAATTCCACCCAAAATTGCACTTTATCTGCTTTCATTTCTGTTTTTCATCCATTACTCAATGACCACCTGACTTCATGGTGCTGTTTAGCTGACTGTACAGACACTGATCTCAGCTGTTTTCCAGAAGAAAGTATGCCCGCCTCTGGTGCAAATTACTCAGAAGTGTAAATTACTCTGAGGTTAGTCCTCAGAAGACTGAAGTAAAAGGATGCAGGTTTATTGAGAACAGTGAAACTCTACAGTTTGCCACAGCTATCCTGAGGGTTTTGGGACAGTTTAGCTGACTGTACAGACACTGGTATTTCTAATTCCCAGAAGAAGGTACGCCGCCTCTGATGTTCAAGTATTCAGCGGGAAGAAATAAAGGGGGGTGCAGACTGACTGCAGTGAGATGCAACATGACAATAAAGACTCAAAACAACTACAAAGTGACTCAAATCTACTACAAATAAATGCACAGCAACAGCAGAGTCACAACAACACTACAAAAACACAAACAATTACAAAATGACTGCAAATAGAGAAAGGATGGCAACCACTATGTTGCCTGTAGTTATTTTGGGTCTCTCTCTCCCTCAGGGTAACCGCTGTAGGAAAAGTGGGGGGCTTTTACATGTCTGTGCCCAGGGGCCCAAAATCTCATAATCCGTCCATGGGTGTACGCCTGGTTACCGGTCTGTACTGGGAGCCAGTTCATTGGCTGCACGTGCTGTGGCGGTGTCATAGCAACAACTGCTAAGGAGCTCCAGCCTGAAAGAAATCCCGCAGTGTGGTGGGAGCTTCAGCTCTAAAGAACCCCTGAACACTTGTCCCGGGGCCAGCTACTTTTCACCGCGACCCGGATGTTTCTGACGCCATTTTACTCTTCTTTTATACGGTTCGCAGCTTCTGCCTGGGTCAAACCGCGTAGGCTCCGAAGCGTCAAACTTTTCATAATAGTTAATGACTTAGCTCGTTGGATAACTACATGGAGTGGCGCCCCCTCTGGGTTTATGATGCTTATATGGAGATGACTGCTCGGTTTAGTAAAGGAAAAAACTACTTTGGCAATTTTCCCTTATCCTCTTCACACAAAAAGATGATTCAGTTAATACAAACATTTTGGAAACGCGACAACAACCATTCCTCCTGCATGTGAGAAGCTGTCATCTCATGGACATTAGCAGTTAATGCGCGCCTCTTGTATAGCCTTAAGCTAACTTATTAACAGGTTTAAGGCCTGGTTATAGGTGACCCACCAGGCTGGACTGGAGCTATGGAAACCAGATGGAGCTCATACACCGATGTAGCAGCAGCATTTTCAGCCTTGTGATCTTAGGGGAAATAAATCCCAACTCGTGATAATGTCTGTACATTAAACCGCGGCTAATACAGACAGTACTGACGCCTGTATGAAAGTAACACTAACAGCAAACTCACTCGCTATTACAGCCAATACCAGCGTTATTCCTCAAAGGCGGTTAATGTTATTCAGTCGTCCAGCCAGTCCCTGTCTGCTCCTCCATTGCTGTCATGGTGCAGCCTGTCACTCGGTGGATATTCATACGATGTCCCAATTCTCACTGGATCTATTTTCGTTTTGCCAAAGGCGACTTAGCTGCTAATGTCAATGATCAGTGTTACTCACCCCGAGTCCGGGCCATCGGTGATGCCCTCAGTCAGTATCCTCCTCTCCAGTGGAATACTTTTAGAAAGAAGACTAATTCCACGCCTTGTAGGCGGGACACAATGTAAATGTAACCGTCTGCAAATAAGACAGGCCTTGATGTATGATTTGTGCATTGTCAGACTGACATCTTCCTCAAATGCACAGTGGGACTGTAAGGAGGATGCGACATTACTAAAATCCTAAAACCGACAAGAACACAAAATTATATGCTTCCTGATTTTTTTTTTCCCTGCAGATCCTGACATGGTTAATATTGCTCAATCTTTAAAACAACCAGTAGTTAGCAGGCAATTATCACTACACTACTACTTTTCATCAAATATTTAGCACTTTCTCTTTTGACGTGCAAATCGACGCAGTGCCTGTAACAAGATCACATTATATTGTGTTCATTCAGTCAGCTATTAGGAGAAAATGATTAACAGATGAAATTCAGTTGATCAGGATAGGAGCTATTTTCTTAATTATGACTACATTTTTAAGAAACGTAAATTTGGATTTTTATGACTAATAGATTCTGCATCACAGGGGCAATAAGTAAAATACCATTACATTCACAGCACAATACATTTTTATTTAACACAGAAACCATGTGTACAAGGAAAATATCAGCCTCAGCTGAGTGGGTAACACTGGCTCATGTCATGGGACGATTGCTGGTGAAACATGGAGGGGCAAGCAGGCTGCATTTCAGTTCAGTGAGGAAACGACTTATGAAAATGTTTCTTTAGCTCCACATTACATCTAATGCATGACATAAAAATTGTATATTTGATACAAGTTTCATCAACAAACACGGACATACCCAATCTCAAATGTTCGACAGGCACAGACACTGAGCTAAACTGTTGCTGTGGAATGTTCAAGTTCAGAATGAGATTCAGATGGTGTCCAAAAAAAAAAAAAATAAAACAATCAGGTTATATAAAAGCACCATCTCCATATATGAAGAACTACTGGTTGTATATCATTTAGTAATACGTTCTCCAATTTGACCACAAATAAGGTTTGTCAGTAACCCCAAAAGAACATTCAAAAAAAAGAAAACCTATGGTATTTATATGTGTGCCGACATGTACACCTCAATGGATCACACACACACAAACTGACGTCAGCATCAACAGAAAACAAATACAGCTGTTTAAGGCATTTAACAAATGACTATACATGAACACGAGTGCAGAGGTTCACAAATGTTCCGGGAGTGTTCAGTTCTTACCTCATTGCATTGTCAGTGAAAAACATACCAATCTTTGCAGTTAAACACTTGCAAATCAAAAGCTGTTGTAATGAGGCCGACATTAAAACAATGCTGAATGGTTAAGAAAGGGGGGGGGGGGGGGCACGGGCGTTGGCCCATATTAAACACTTGCAAATCAAAAGCTGTTGTAATGAGGCCGACATTAAAACAATGCTGAATGGTTAAGAAAGGGGGGGGGGGGCACTAGGTATTCGGCCGTAAACTAAACACTTCTTAGAGGTAGGAAATGGACAGGGAATAAAGTTCCCAGGATCTATCCTTCACACTTTAAAACCTGTGTGATTGTAAAATGTTATTTCTATCAGTCAAGAAGTCGACTGAGGAACAAGTACAGCAAAATGATATAACTAGCCAATAACAAACCAGCAGCTATATTGCACTAGCAAACTACTCTGTGAGCAATTAGTATGACACCAAGGCTCTAAGAGTCCGATACAAACTAAGCATGTTAAGATGTCTTCTGGTATTAGTCGTTAACTTTAGAATCTATTGTAAAAGTTCCAATAAAGTCAGACACAAGTTATACCTCTGTTAGAATTGGTTCTATTAAGTGCACCTTGAGTTTATTATGAGTGGTTTGGATCATGTAAGAAAACTGAGGATCCGTAGGTTGTTAAAATACAAATTCATCTTCACAGCTGGAAAAAGAATGATAAAGTTGCAACATTCTGCGTTACAGGGAATAAAAGGCCATGCTGGGACGTTTAGGTGCTGCAATACCCGTGCACTACCAGTGTTGGTTACTGGACAAACAGGCTTAATAAAATACTCAGTTTCACACTTTTTACATTCCTAATCTTTGAAACAATGAGCTTTTCATGATCATTTTGCGATGAACATTTTGCCTCTGACCAAGGGATGCAGTAGGTCAGTTACATTAATTCAAACAATTGTTTGAAAACTATGAAAAACTATGACCATCTAAGCATCCAGCATATAATGAGCCTCATTAATTTCACTCCGCGATTTAGATGTTAATACAAGCGTGCAGATTTCTCTGACACCAAATCCACACAACACAGAATAACCAATGTGCAACAACACCCGACATCAATGTGGAGAACACTGCACACAGCTTCATTATAAGAGATTCAATTTACAACAACCTGTCAGTTCTGCTGGGGTCTGAGGTTGCAGGCCCACAGGCTCAACGGGTGCAACTCCATGCAGACAACACGCATACAGTACACGCAGTATTTTACCCAGCAATGAGCAACTTTCATGAGAAATGATCTACGATAAACTAGTGTATACAGTACATCATCTTTAGACAGTTAAGATTCCCAAATGAGTGCATGTTGAATGTAAAAGTGGGAACTTCTGAATTAAATCGATTATGTCCAACAATGGCTTTCATTATACAACCCACTACTCTTTAGGGGTCCAGCTGGATTTATATGAGAATGAAAGCTCGTCAAAATGCCAGGACCCAAATGAGTGAATGCGGCCCGTCCTTAAAGTGTGAACTCTAATTTGAAAGTTGACCTGCACTAAATTTCAGTTCAAATAGTATCATGTCAGAAAAAGAAAAACAAGAAAACATGAGTTCATAATAATGCGCCTCCTTTCCCCCCTGTAACGGTGGGTACAATGGCATTCAAAATTTTATGCTTGTGAATTTTATTTTGCGATTGACTCCCGGCATTTTTATACACACCAACAGAATAATTTCATACATAAATGAAGACAAAATAATTTAAAGAAAAAAACAATGTGATGAACCACAAAATGTTGTATTAACTTGAGTGGATGCATGACAAAAAATGCTAACATGACATTGGGGTTGTGTTTATCTGGAACTAAAGACTCTTGCTACAAACTTTTGAATAGAAATTGCAGTTAAGTCTTGGGCTGTTAACAGCAGAGAGAGAAGATGGAAAGACATGAAAGTAAAATCACAATATTGAATCAACCTCAGAATTTGTTTCAACAGCTCATTGACTTTAAATTAAATACATCAAATTTGACAGAAGGTTTTTGTCACTTGTCTACATGACGTATCCATTAAATCTAAAGCAACCTGACCATTTTACTAGAGAGGAAATTATAGATATAGTTGATTTGTTTAGGACATTGAACTGAATTTCTTAGAAACCTGTTGCATCAGTTTCTGGTCTTGATAACAAGATAATGTCGTATCAGCAGCTCTGTGCTTTCAAACAAAATTACATATGTATTTAAAAAACAAAAAAATGGCATAAAGGTAATTCAAAACTGACAGCCACAGATTTTGATTGTTAGCCAATTTGTTACAGTGTTTTTTTTGTTCTTTTAAATTTCATTCAACACACTGTAACATCAATATGTTAAGGGACTCATTCTATGCAAGATCAGTTCTACAAAAATAAAATATGCAAAATGTCTAAAGGACAGAAAAAGTCAATTTGAGGACAGAAATATTGTGACTAGTCTTTAGTAAAGCACATACAATGATTCATATTTACAATGTCGGATTTTCTTGTTCATGCATCTTTATATGGTGAACTAAAACCAGTATCATTAAACCATGACAGAGGATTAACACTGGTTAGTTCACTTAAGATATTTAAGGAGCCCAGGTAGTCAATTACCTACACTGATCCATCTTTATTCTGACCATGTTAATTTACAATAATATACATGACTGTACGTTAATATTATTCTTTAAGAATATGAATTTATCAGTCGGCTCAACTTAAGCGGAGGCGTCACTCATTGTTTCTTAGGTTTATAATAAATATATTTTGAATGGATTGACAGGAACTGAGCTGAGAGGCA
Source organism: Monopterus albus (assembly GCF_001952655.1). Lineage (NCBI taxonomy): Eukaryota > Metazoa > Chordata > Actinopteri > Synbranchiformes > Synbranchidae > Monopterus > Monopterus albus. The sequence continues at coordinate 1,454,654 of NW_018127898.1, read as the reverse complement.
GGTCTTTTCCTGGAAGGTGAAAGAAGACAGGGAGAAGGCCAGAGTGGAAACGAGCTGACATGTAAGGTTGGGAGGTGACTACCAGTCTGCATTACCCCACGTATCCTCAGCGGGTTTGGTGGGACTTTTCTTCGTCTTACCATCCGCATTCTCCCAGTTGTTGTCGCAGGCCTCCCAGCTATCCTCTGTGCTGTGTATGTTGTTGGATGCTGCTTCGGAGCCCCAGTTATCCCAACTGTCAGAGCTCTTCTTTGCGGAATTATCTGCGATGGTCCAGCTGTCGGTGCTGGGAGACTTCTTGGCTTTTAAGGAGCTGTTGCTGCCAAAGGTTTCCCAGAAGTCCCTTGAGACAGGCTGGCTAGAACTGCCTTGATATCCCTCAGCGGCATCCATGTTCTGGTAGCTCTCTCCAGCAGACCTGAACGCAGTCAAAACATAAAGACAGGCATGTAAAATTCACATTTCATAACATCAGATGACAGAGTACAAAAGAATTTTGTATGTGGAATTTTTAAAATAGCTTGAAGTTGTTCATATTACCCATCTTCCGGATTTCCAGAGAAGAGATTGGTGAGTTTTGCACTAGCCCCCTGAACCTAAGCAAAGAAAACACTTCAGCTGACAAAACATTTCAAATGAAAGTCAATGTATCAAATTAGAATGTTGTAATATCCAACTAACACATTATGTTTCTACTTAAGCAGAAAGCCAAATGATAACTGAAGGAAAGTAATGGCCTATTATAAAAATATTAACATTAGCTACAAGGCTATTTCAGTCTTTGAGGCAGTAATAATAAAGTTGCATGCTGGTTATCCAACAGCAGAAAAGATGTGTACACAGTACTCACCACCAGAATAATAATGGCAGCAAGAAAAATGACAGATTAACTGAATTAGTATTGTTCAAACATTAATCAACATTTCAAAACCAGACTCCTTGGAGAGCTACAATGTAAGAGGGGACTGCTTCTGCAGTGTTTGCACATCTGGATTAAAAGGCCCTGGTTTAATCGGGCACTGGGATCAGTGCTACAGTTCCTCACTCAGGAGACTGGTTCCGAATGTGTACAGCATGGCAGACGTCTGCCCGTCCTACCTTGTTTGCCAGCCCAGTGATGCTGACAGTCATTTCATCTAGCAATTTGCCCTCTTTCACCTGGATGAGCCAAATTTTTATTAAAACAACAATAACATATATCAACAATAATCTTCCTGTTTATGTTTGTCAAAAAGAACAACAGTTTATTTTTCATTGTAAAAAAACTGATTACAAGTGTTTTGTTATGGTCAGTGTGAGAAAGAATAACTTTTTGTTTATGTATAACAAAAGGTTATTCTTCAAAGGAAAATATGTCCAAACTTATGCAGCTGTGACCATTTTGCAAGAGTAAAATGATGTAATTGTAATGTGATTTATGAACGCTGGCTTGTTTTCTTACGGCTTCACTGGACTCATTGATCTCATTAAAAGACACATCCAGGAGCTGCTCACCTGACATTGAGAGTTAGAGCAGCTATGTGGAAAAACACTCACTGTGACTTCGGAGACGACGGCACTAGTTAGTTCACACAATTTGCCACAAACAAACCTTTAACAAACTGCGTTTGCACAGCCAGTGAGCAGCCACTGCCAACTGAAGAGCTCCAGGCTGTGCCATTTCAGAATTCAACTGTTACAAGCCTTAGGGCCAAGACTATGGAATATGAACATTTTCCAAAAAACCAATGAAGCCTTTTCTAGCCAAATATGAGAGTTTGAAATCAGTTGTCTTGCTAAATGAATGGGCAGACATGTTTTTAAATGAAGAATTTCTTATTTGTGAAGGTAGGTGTGACCCAGCTTTGACACAGGACTTTTTACATTTTTCAAAAGCAGCACTGATTTTACAACATTCAGTGCCAATGTAATATAGTCTGTAACTTTAAGTATAAAGACAATTTAACATCCAACCCTAGTTCAATTTCTATTGTTAAAATAACTGAACATGTTTAAACACTGATATGGTAACAGGAAGGTGATGTGAGTTTTATGCAAACAGAACCTGAAGTGAAAACTGAATGCCTTGAAATCAGGCATACTATCTGGTTAAAGACTCTCAAACAGAGTTAAATGTACTTTTAGAGTTGTCCAGTGCATGTGCTGAGATGTCACATTGACTCACACCCATTCCCAAAGAAACAGTTCACAGCTGCGTGCTTCTGCAAATGGCATGGTTGAATTACTGACTGGGAGACAAAAATTAGAAACCACAGCTTTTGTCCTTTAGTGTAAGCTGGCATGAAGCAGATAAACTGACAAAGACAAGCGGTGTAGAAAATAGCACATCCACATCTGAAGCTGTTTGGTTTTTTTTCCTAATGCATTACATCCCGCCACCAAAGCGACAACTTCAAACATCAGTGTTACCTTTTCTTGAGTCGGTTTGATAACACTCTCATTAAATGTCTGTCCTAACTCTGTGGCCTAGTTGGAAGTCAGAGGGGAGAAGTGACTTGAATGAAACACAGTTTAACATTCACAGGAGAACAAGACACTGAGCTGCTTGTTCTGCAGTTGCAGAACATTAACTGATCATTCCCATTCACCATGACACTGAACAAGCACTAGAGGGTGTAATGGTTCCAAAAAAAAAAAAACAAAAAAAAAAAAAACTTTGCATCAGCAGCATAAACATCTCTTCTGAGGCAACACTGCATATATATACTTCTTTCCGAGTAGGAAGACTTTCATATACTAGCAGATTTACTTTCCCTCCTGAGTAACAGGTTGCATAAATTCTTTTTCCTCAGGATTATTTACTTTAGATAAGACAACAATAAAACAAAAACAAAGTAATGAACAACACAGTGTACACAAAAAGCCTGATAAATGTTGCTACACACCATTACACCTCTACAGCACTGTCTGAAGTCAACACAGACACTGTCATGCATAAATGGATAACCCATGGATGTGAGAGAACACTTCTATATCAGGGGTAGGAATTAAAGGTAATTCCCATCCCGTAATATACAACCCCAAATCAGAAAAAAGTTGGGGCTGTACGTAAAATCAAAACTAAAACTCAAAGTAGAGATGTGTAAATCATCTGTGCCCTTTAGTACATTGAAAGCAATAAAGTATAACATTATTTGATGTGATACTTCATCAATTTAATTGTTTGTTCAGAATAAACACTCACTTCAATTCTGATGCCTGCAACACATCCCATAAAAAGTAGGGACAGTAAAGCGTTTACCACAGTGTGATGTTGCTGTTCCTTTTCACAACACTTAATCAGAATTGGAATCTGCTTTAAAAGACATTTAAGGACACCAAGTGGTTAGGTTTGTCAGGTGTCATTTTGTCCCAAACTACCTGCAAACAAGTCTTAAGGTCTGGGTTGTTGTGTTGACGCAATTTTGTTTCACACCTTCTCTACTGGGGACAGGCTGGGACTACGGGCAGGCCAGTGCAGCACTCGCGCCCTTTTCATCCACAGCCAGACATTGGTAATGTGCAGTATGAAGTTTAGCATTTTTTTTGTTGAAATATGCATGGACGTCCCTGGAAAAGATGTTGTCTTGAAGGCAGCTCATGTTGCTCCAAAATCTCTATGTACTTTTCAGCAGTAATGGAGACTCACAGAAGTGTAAGTTACCTTTGCCAAGAGCACTGACACAACCCCAGACCATACTCTTCATCTTTGGTCCGGAGCACATGGCATCCATTCCTTCCAAAAAAGACCTGAAATACTGAATACTTCAATAATTTTCTCACACACGTTGGCAAACTGGCGGTCCTCGGCCCATCTTTGCTCCTAAAGGGCTCGGCCTTTCTTGATGCCACTTTTCTACCAAATCATGATGCAGTCGCCTGTTGACATCACATGCTTCCAATGGAATCATCATTTCATTGTTTTACCTCATTACTGGCCCTGAAATGCAACTGTCCCAACTTTTTTTGGAAAGTGCTGCAGGCATCTGAATTAAAATGTCTTTATTCTGAACACAGAACAAAATTGATGAGGTGTCACATCAAATAATGTGCTGCTGTGTTGTTTTCAATGTCATACATGAAACAGATGATTCACACAACACTATTTTCAGTTTTAATTTTACCTACCACCCCAAGTTTTTCCGATTTGAGGTTGTAGTCTATCCCATAATACAGTTACATGTACTACTGTCTTTCACAGGTTATCCATAGAGCCAAAGTGTACAAGACAGAAAAAAAATGCCTTTTGTTAGTGTAACTGAAGTGGCTGAAGACGACATTCACCATTTTGCAAAATGTAAAAGTTTTAAGGCTTTAGTAGAAACTGAAAAACTGACAAGCTGTCAAAAATAACAAACATCAGTAATGTGTATTTAAATAAAAGACATGATGCGGAAAAAAAGCCATGCACCTATTATCTGCTTTACCGGTTCTGGGGGTGCTTTATAGCCCCTTAACTACGTCCAGAGAGGGCAAAGAGATGTTAAAGCAGTAACACAGTTATTACAGCTTGAAAGTTTACATTATATGTTAAGAAATCTTTCCCAGACAAAAACACCTTTATTAGTAACGCTAACAAGTTAAACATGACTGTAGGCTTACCTTTAAAGTTGCTTGGTTTGCCAGTTTAGTTGTCTGTATGGGGGGAGAATTATCTTTATTATTTTATAAGGCTTGTTATTCTTAGCTAGCCTCAGATTCAATGCTTCACAGACAGGATGTGACATAAATATACTTACGTTATCTTTAGCAATAGAAGCAAACTTGCTAGCTCCCACAGTGAAACTGCTCCAACCCTGCCAAAAAGAAAAAGAAACTGTCACATGGGAGGAAAAATACGACAAAGGTACTAATCAGCCTAAAAATAGATATCGTAACCTACTGAATAAATAGAAGACATAGCATTGTTCAGGAAGTCTTCCTCTTTCTTCTCTGGGGTCACAGTGTTACCAAAACCAACATAACGATTCTCTTGATTCCCACTGTAACCCCCACCACTGAAGAAAGACAACAAACCATTTTAAACAGGTCAATTACAGTAAATAACAGAAGAGTACGTAAGAGATTTAAAGAGTGTGAGGCTTTTACCTCTGATAAGAGTTAACATCGTCACTCAACCAGTCTTCAAAAGCTTTGTCGCTAGATTTAGCTGAGGTTTGTCCAGACCCTCCAGAGCTTCAAAAAAAAAAAAAAAACCAAAAAAAAACACGCAAATATGAATTTACTGCTGTTCTGTATCTGACATTACACACACTATGTTTAGAACTTCCTCATCAAACTGATACCGATGAAAGGATGAAAGGCTGGTCTTGGCTTGAGGAGGGGTCCAGTTTCTGGCAGGGGATGTTTCAATGGACCACTCCTTACCCTCTGCTAAAGTTGCGACCTGTCATGTCCAGAGTCAAAAGAATGTGAAGTATTCTGCTAAACGAGTGGCACATAATGTACAAGCTAGAAGTCACATAGAAACCCCAGGCTACACTGGACCATTCTTCAACTGGCTTTTAATATTAAGCTGTAATTCATATCCATGAAATGATAGGTTACACAATTTGCTGAGTATATACAGTTAAAATTATGATTTTATAGGATCCAAGTTCCCTCTGGTTGAATTCATTATCACAACTTAAAATCTTGGATCAGAGTGAACACAAAATTCCAGTCAGTTGTTACTTAGTACAAAAATGTATGCATCTATAAAATTAAAGACTAAAGTGCTAAAATGAGGATTTTTTCCAAAAATGCTAAATGTGTAGGAAATAATATAGATGTGGTCTTCATTCAGCAAGAAACCTCAACATTTTTTTAATCACAGATCTTTGAGTCTGCACAGCTCACCTTGTCTCTGAAGAGTGCAGCAGCTCTGCTGTTGTATTTCTCCTGCAAGGACCAGTTGGGATCATAATCATCTTGGAGTTCAAGAAAGAGGCGAAATTTCCCATTTCCTCCAGCTTTCATCTTCTCAAGCTCAGTGTCTTTCCACTTGTCCATGGTGACAGAACGCACAAAGCTGCAGGCAGGGCAGAAAAGACACATTAATCATTGTTAGGCTGTTAAAGATCTGCTGCAATGAATGAAAGAAATACATCAACTTCTCTGGGATGTTCAGCTGTTTGTGAACCTAGTCATTACAATAAGGTAACATACTGTATACACATGACTCAGACATGAATCCAAAACAGATTATTAACCTTAGTGTTCCTTTTGATGTTAGCACTGGTACATCTATCTAAAAGCTAAGTGTACACCTCTAAAAGTTTTATTTCATGCTAAATGAAACAGTAAAACCTGCAAACATCAGTGAATAGTTGCAAATCACATATGAAACATCTCTAATGTTGCCAAATATGCTTCAGAGTTTCCTACCTGAGATGTACTCCCAGGCCTCTGTGCTTGCCAGAGCACTCGAGACAAATCCAGATGCCATAGGTCACACTAACCCACTGAGGGTTGAAAGCCCCACATTCAAAACACAGCTGCAAAGAAACCATGAAGTATTGGACCTTGAATAAGTTTATGTATTATGTAAACATAAAAAAAGAGCCAAACCATGCATTTATTTGGGGAAAACAAACATTACAAAACATTCATTAAAACCTTGCATTTCAACAAGTACATAAATATTTCACTGAGAAACAAAATCTCGAGAGCAAAGGGTTTAACAATTTAAACAACAAAATAAAGTACTTCTTTTTAATGCAATCTTTTATTTGAGTTGATGCTCCAAAGTGAAGCTATTGTCCATCATTTAAATAATACATATATTCTTGTAACATATTCATTTTTAGACTAGGAGACATTATAGTATACACTCACTAAACACTTTATTAGGCGCACCTGTACAAGTGAATGTAATCCATTACAACAGCCCTGACATTACATGTATCTTTATGCATCTCATGAAGTTTCAGTTTTTGAGGAAATTGTCATCAATTTATCAGTTCAGTTGTATGTTCATTATTGAGGTCACATTTTGTTGTAACGGACAGCATGACATTCAGTGGTGTCTTAATATTTGTCCTTTAGGAATAAAAGGAATGCACTTAATATTAGGAATACTAGGTTGATAGCAGGACATTTGGTGAGAATTGTGGGGAGGTGCTACAGTACACTGCAAGCCTCTTAAACACCTGCTATCTGCTGCAATACAATGTGTGAAATATAAGGCTCTAGTGAGGGGACACTATGTGGACTAAGAAGTGAGCATAAGCAACTTGAATAAGATGCTCAGGACTTACATTATTCTCATCCTGGGTTCTTACTTCCTTCAGAACTCTTCTGGTCCTTGGACTTGCCATGCTGACCCACACTGAAAGAGAACAGCAGAGGATGTTCTTAACTACTACATCTAATTTTCAAAACAGACTATCTAAATTAATCCTTGAATCTGTTCAAAACTACAAGCCGTACTCCTGGGGATTAGTCCTTCTGAACCCAAAATTACATTACCAAGCTATGTACATCCTGAATACTAGATTTCTATTACAAATACTGAAATCAAATGTTCCTATTAGACTGTTGTTTCAAGACCCCCAAGAATGGATGGACTACTGAACCTGCCTGCCGGGCACAGGTCCAGGGGCCCCTAGACCAGAGAACCATGAAGTGAGTAAACCCTTCTGTTTCTGTGGAAAGTTTATCAAATGACTACAGAATGGTAGAAAACAAGATTGACAAATGCAAAACAACTGCAAAGTCATAAAATTATTCCATCATGAATCCATTAACCAACTAGCCTAATCCTTTCAGCAGTAGTTTAAAATATACTGATGTTACTATCCACAAATCACTTTTAGGCTACAGTGTAACCTCTGTCACCGGATAGATTTAACAGGCAAGTATAATGGTTTCACAAAGAAGCACTCTTTACAAACCCATGCAGTAAAACATGTGAATATGAGGGAAAATATTAGCACAGAAGAATAAGCCTCTGGAGTAAACCTACCAAGTACTGGCAAATTCTGGGAACACACTGACTGGTTTTGTGACTATTCTGTAAGAAAATAAGGTCAGTTGCCCCCAAAAGCAAGGCTGCTTGTTAGTCACGACCTAAATATTTAAGAACTTAATCATTTTATGTCGGAGGTACCTTGAAGAAATTTAATCAGTGAAATGTTAAAACTAATAACAGAGCTTCCACACAAAAACTGCAATCGTGTCAACCCTCCTTGACTCGTGACAAACACCACAGGTCACAACGTTACAATAGGTTAGCTACATGTAAACATAACAACAATGAATACATTATGATGTCTTTGCGGTGGCCTACTTTTGAGCAATGATTTAAAGCTACTTTCAAAATGACATGGTAGTTAATTGCCAATGCTAACGATAGCCTAGCTATCGACAGAGCTAGCACTTAGCTAACTGATCCATTACCTGTCTGTGATTAATGGAAAAAAATGACGTTGTATTCAAAGGATCGTCCGGCTCCAATGATAAAGTCTACTAAGGCTTTTCTTCTGTCGCAGAAAACGGGAACTATTATATCAACACAACCTGTATCCGGACAGTAGAACTGTATTTTAAAGATGACTAACGACATTAAACACCGGTAGCCATGTTCCTGTTTGCCTACGTTGACAAGGCAATGCATCATGGGAACCCGCCCCCTCCTCGTTTAGTGATTCTTCTTCTTTGTTTACTCACTCAGTTTTCTTGACTCTGTTGCCTCTAGGGCAGCGGAGTGTGAACATAACGGAGAACCAGTTCGCCATAACAAATGTAGTCTACGCTTCTTTAATAGGACCACTTCTTAAAACATGTCACATGTTTAAAACAAGTACTTTCTTTGGGCAGTAGCCTATTTGTATACAACTGAATATTTCTAGACTACATTTGACTCTCAATATGCCGCTTTCACAGCAAATATTTTGACATGTCTGCAGTGTTCTATAAGAGAGGCAAGCTTACAGTGGCTGATATTTAGACTGTGTCTCTGGCAAGTGTGTGGGGCTTTGGGGTACATAATGACTTCTATGACTTCTGTGCTATCCTCTCAGCCACTGAAGAAACCTACAGGTCCAGCATGTACCAGGTCTTCTCACTTCACACATCTTCTCGTAGCCTAATTTTTTATGGGTTGAACAAAGTACATAAAGAGGGTTCACACATCCACAGCAATAAAATGTTGAAATTTTTTGTTTTATTTAGTTCAAATTATCCCACATCAGTACAAATGTTTTACACTGAAGAAAATATGGGTGAAGCATCTGTACACTGTTTTTGCGCTGATGTGTGACAATCTGAACTGAACAAAAGGAAACACTGATGTGGATGTGTGAACTCAGTTTTTTTTCTTCTTTTTTTTGTCTTTGGTTGAGTGTGACCTAAATGGAATTAAGCAATGAATGAGATGCAGTGAAACTGGAGTATGTGTGTTTTTAAAGCATTTCGCAGTTAATGAAACATTACAGAGCTGAAAAATGAAACACTTGAAAAAAGGATGAACAATAAAGACTAAGAAAGTTTACTTTTTACATCAATTTTTTTACCAGTTATTTCAGTAATTCTTTTTGTTAAGTCAAATTTGATCAAGGAATCAGTGACTTGACATATTTAAACATTGCTATATCAGGAGTATTGACATTAATTAACCCTTGGGGAAGATTAAAGCAAGGAGTATGTACTGGCACCACAGGTTTTATCAGAATGACAGGGTCTGTACTTTTTGCTTGGTCAGGCTTTTATCACTGGACACATGAGAAGTATTTTAAAATTATCTTCCACTCAATAATGTATTTTGTTTATTGTTACTTCAGGTGTTGGATGTCACTGTGCAGAATGATGTATGAGCTGAGTGTGATGTTGGGGCAGTTGCTCTGTGCTCACTTTATATAAGATGTGTGTCTATGAGCATGATTATAAGGATAATCACCTTTATTAGCTGAGTATGTTACACACAAGGAATTTGTTTCCGGTACAAAATCAAGGCAGCCATCTGTGGCACTAACTTGACCCATGGCTCTAACCATCGGGGGCAACTTGGGGGTTTAGTGTCTTGCCCAAGGACACTTCGATATGTGGACAGCGGGCACTGAGATTTGAACCTTTAACCTTCTGGTTGGGAGACGACTGCTCTACCCACCACACTGTCACCTCCCATATATCATCATAATATATCATCACAACTAGTCTAAGTCAGGCATAGTTCAATATACAACTTAAACAAGTGCATGTGTGCCGTTCTGTGGTGGTAAATCAAGTTACAAAAAACTATTTATGGCATGTAAGCATCAGTAACGGTGCTTCTTTCAGAGGTGGTTGGCGTAGGCTTCTCCATCATCTGCAGTGTTGACGATTTTGGTGTGCTGAGTTTTCACAGAGGCATACAGCTCAGATACGTTGGAGGCAGCATTTGTGTTGCCCTCATCCTCTTCTGCCGGCGCCAATGGCTCTTCTAAATAAGCGACATCTGAATATGCTATCTGTGGAGAGCTGCGGACACCCTGAGTCCTGGGAGGCTTCAGGGTCACGTTGGCATAGCAGTCCTGAGTTTTGAACTGAAAGAAGAAACAAAAACTAAACATGTCAACATCCTCAGAAAACATTACATATAATAGACATGTTTACAGGGAAAATGTTTTCTTCTGCTAGTCATTATGTTCTAAAGAAATCCAGTCCTTATCTTTTAAACCAATGTTGTGACACTGCCACTTCTTTTTCTCTTTTAAAACTAAGGTGATGCAATGTGTTTGAATTGACAGTGGCTCTACAGCAAAGACTTCAAACTCTGTAAAAGGGTTTAATGACTCCACCTGTGAGTCAGTATCGACTCTCTGATCCCTCAGCGATGAAGAGCTGACTGACAAGTGTTGAGGATCATCTTCTGTGACCAAATTCATGCCTGTGGAAAACATCACATCTCAAATAAACAAAGTTGTATACAGGCATAAAGAGACATTGGCACAGACACAGAGAGACATGTACAATGCGCTTACTTGTTTCTGTATAGCTTAGGTTTCCATAAATAGGATTATCTTCCATCGTCCTTGGGCTCTGACTTAAATTTGATATACAGACCATAACAAGAATAAAGTTTTTTAACATTCAGTTTGGCAATGAACTAAGTAATAAATATTGCAGGCCATTTTAAAGGGAACATAACTGAACAGTACCTTAGTTTTGTCTTTGGTCGACATGCCCTTTTTCCTGTTGCAGTATAAAGAATAATACATTAAATACAGGAAATTTATTTGTTTTCATTAGATTTTAATAAACAAATAATGTAATTACCTGAGCAACATTTTGATACACAGTAAATAATATTCCAACACAGTAAAAGGAACAGCAGTCCACTGATAATCCCAAAGAGCACCTTGATATTAAATGGCACACAATCAAAGTTCCAGTCTAGAGAAACAGAGAGAAAGAACTATGTTTATTATTGATCATCTGGTCTCTCACAATCTCCTTCAAACATGGCATTTGTGTAAATTGTAGACTGAGCATAACCGACTTCCAAACTAAGCAAAATGCATTTGTGAGTGAAGGGAGACTTCACATTAAATTGTTGAATAGCCCTGAATTAATTTACTTTCACCCTTGACTAACACTAGTAAAATCCAGATAGAAAATTTGTATCAAAACCAGAATAATCCACTATCTGCATCTTATCCTGGGAAGGCTGTGAAGGCTGGGGTATCCCAGCTAACTCTGAGCCAGAGGTATACACATGCACACACAGCTGAAATATACACTGTTGGTCACTCACAGATTCTCAGTATTCTCAGTTTAGTCTTCAGGTAACCAAATCAAACCACCATGTCACCTAACACAGAATGAAGCTACGTTTATTTTACTGTTGGAACTAAGGGCAGTCATAAAGTTATTTATAAAACACATTTTATGCAAATATATAAAAGCAGTTGAAAGTGTGTAGCATTAACGCATAAATGACACTGATAAAGAATAAATAAAACTGTGTATAAAACAGTTAGAGGTTTTGATCCCTGCTGGAAAATACAAGGCAATAAAGCAAATTCATTCAGGCAAGAACAGCACGGGTGCCCTGGTGCAAGAGACTGACAGTACTTTCTGCTCAGTGCTCAGTCATCAAAAGCAGAAGATGCGGTTTTATTGACACACTGTTTAGCATGACTGTGTGAGCTGTGTGATTGCTCAGTACCGTAGGTCTGTGCTGCAAGAATACATGCTCTGCAAATGCTGGATATATTTCCCACCTCAGGAAGCATTTGTAGAACCTTGTTTAAGTTCAGTGTGCAATGGTTGAGCAGCACATCACTGCGTTTCTTAGCACAGATGACTAAAGTAAAATATTTACTCAACACTGTTTTGCAACACCACTATGTCAAAAGAAAGATGTGCAACTAAATTTCATTAATGATTTCCACTAAATTAAACTTGTGTATTTTGTATCCATAAAAGTCTTTCAGTGTTTCTGTCTGAATTTTATCTGATGATAATGTTTTGTGAATATAAGGCTTTATTATTATTATTATTATTATTATTATTAATAGTAGTAGTAGTAATATGAAACACATCCTGTACATTAACCTACCATATAATAATTTCACCTGCCTCCGAGCAACACTGACCGCTCTAAGCTGTGGTTTTATAAGAGAGTTTCAGAAAGCAATAACAATTGCATTGTTTCCGTGGGTGGTGTTGAGAAGGATTTTTGAGTGGCAGACATGAAAATCTGATCTTACAGTCTGGGCACCCCGGCCTCTCCAGAGATGCTAATATATGTTTAATTCAACCACCCAAGATATGGAATAAATAAAAGAGTTCACATACATATTTAAATATGTTATATTTGCCTTATATAAGAGTATGTATATATGATTAGGGTGCACACATGGGCTAGTCTGACAAATCCACCCCACAGTCTGATTTTGTTGTTTTGGCTTGATGCATATATCATTTATTTAAAGCCACTGCAACCAGTATTTTACAATACAGATATATATCAAATGAGAATGCAAAAACTGTGAAGGGTGACTTGATGAACCTGCAGCAAATTACTGCCTCAGCTCTACAGATCGCTAAACCATTATATTCATCTCATTGTTTAGCAGCATGGCTGCAACTGTACTGCTGTGGTTCACCCTCAGTGTTGGTTTCAGCAGTAACACTGCTATACGCACAACCAAATAAAGATTCTGTATTTCCATAAGTGGAGTAAAACTATGGAATAATTTAAGTGTGGACATAAAAAACAGTAAGAAAATTGATGAGTTTAAACACAGATATAAAGGTATGTGTCAATCAAGATATGGGCAAGAACAGGCTTAATGATTAATCAGATGGGAATGTGGATGTAGAATATGTATCCATGTAGTAATACTGCTTGCAAACCAATGATGATAAGATGATGTTAGGGGGTAGGACTAGATAAGTCTAACTTCTTCCTACTCCATTCAAGCATGTACTAGGTATAAGCAAATTGAAAATATATTTGTGGATATGTCTGGAATTATGTGTGGTTACATACTGATTGTTGTTACATGTTTGAAAGAATAAATAAATCAAATCAAATCAAATCAAACACTTGCTCTAAAAACCCATGTACACTACCTTCTCAGCACCAAACGGCAGGTGGACACAGCTAGTGAACATAGAGAAGCATTTAACATTAATGTTAAATATTTCACTCAGGAGCTGGTAGACCTAAAACAGTGTACATACCGAATATACTTAGTACACAGATGGAAACATGACACCAAACTAATCATAATCTAAAGAATTTAAATGCTTCACTATGTTCATTAGCTACTCACTAACTGTGTTTGTCTGCTATTTTGTGTTGGGCAGTGTACAGTCAGTTTATCTGAGCTTTCAGTATAAAAAGCTGTCTGCTGTGGCTGGAAATGTTGCTATGAAAGCGGTGCACCAACTGGAGAAATCCACCACATTTTTCACCACATGGAGCCCTGAATACCCTGTTATGCCAGATGAAGAGTTGGAAAAGATGGAAAAAGTACATGGACAACAAACAGGTAATCAAATATCAAAAAATCCTATTTAAGTTCTTTTTTACACAACATATTTAGTTGTGGATTTGTCAGTCAGTTTCCCTTCTCAAACTCAGTTATCAAAAGCTTGCGAATTCTACTTGACCATTTAAAGTATATTTGACCCCTCAGTCCTGGAAATGGATATTGTTCTTATAAGAAATACTGACTGTCTTCATGACTGACATTTAAAAAGCCAGTTTTGTAATTACCCTTTACATCTCAAACCCACTCTTGCATTAGAAGTGATCATTTCAAGACTTACCAAGTGCTCCTTTATAATTTGTCTCATTGCATACCATGGTAATAAAGCTTTAACAGTTCTCTCTCTGTCGGTCCTACTACACTGTATCTGTGAGAGCAAGACTACAGCTGAGTGTTGAAACTTGCAAAGTGTGATGCTATTCTAAAGAAGAAACTGTTTTTCAAGGGACTCTTATCATGCCACAGGATGTGTGCTTTTGCAGAAAACCACAAATCTTTTTTTAGAAGGAAACAAAAAAAGGCAACAAAGCAATGAGCCTCTTTTAAATATAGTATGAAATCTGGACCCAGAAACCGGTTTTACGACCACTATTCACTTATCCTGAGAATTCCTCAGTATTTCTGAGAATATAAAAAGTCACATCTACAGTAAGATGTATTAGCCAGTATCTGTGCAGTATTTATTTTGTCATTTGCAACATTAGAGTCTTTCTCTTAAAGGGTTAATGGATGGCACCACATCAAGAATCGCCACTCTTCTATAAGTGATATAACCATAAAGCAGAAAGAGGTCTGTGCGGCAAAACACATCAGGTTGTGGGAAACAGTTGAGGTCTTATGCTATTGACGCTTCAGATACTGATTCTAAGTCTCCTCCTGCTTCTCATCATATTTGAGACATAGCAATCACATTTAGTTGAGTCCTCTCAATAGCTGAAGATAAAGCCAGTTAAATGTGGACTACCACTTATCTGATGGCCTCTACAAGGTGACCTGATTCTCAAGTGGCAGATAATGATCAGTGTTTACAGGCTACATACCCAGGTTGACTAAAATCCAAATAGCAGTTGTGTGAGAATAAACACTCAGATAGAATCAATGGATATGGAGTGTGATAAGCCATTTTGCAAATATGTAACATTAATATTTTATATGTGTACCACAACCTCAGCACCTCAGGTTTAGTGATCCCCTGCAGCACCAAACTACATGATTTCCAACTCTTCCCATGCACACATTCCCTGAAGCCTTTGTTTTGTTTTTTGATTGTTTTTTGTCACCCTTCAAGAGTTACAATAAAGATTTGTATAATAAGAACAAGGATGTGTTTGTCCATCTTTGTATCATGATACTAAATTATTTACACTAATAAGTACGTTTTATGGGATTATCAAAGGAAACCGTGTACATGATGGGACTCAAAGTTTCGTCCTGTTGACAACTCTACTCTGCCTGATGTGATCTGCAGTGGAAGGCCAGGATCACTATTGCTGACCAGAGGATGATTATTATGGCACTGCGAGAGATCAGATTTAGAGGAATATAATAGTAGCCAACATTTATGTCACTTGTCTGGGTGTGCTTCACTAACTACTGTGCATGAGTAATTTTCCACTGGTCTCTCAGCAGTGACATTAGAGTTTACCTGTGATCAGTTGGTGTTTGACATCTGCCTCTTCAGCTCTGTGCAGCTGCTTGCACACGTCCTTCGCATCCTGCTGTAGCCATCTAAACCACACATCACCCTATATAGATAAACTTTTGAACCAAGCACATTTTTCTCATCAGACTTCAAGATTTCACTGGTGCAAATGAGCCACAGCGACATCTTGGGGTCATGTGGACTATCCACGTCTTTCAATCATTTTATTTTCTTCCTCGTTACTTCAGCCACTCTATGAGCCCTGGTTTGAAGACCGAGGCGAATGAATGATCATTTCTAAAGCACAGTGAATATTGTGGAAATGTTTTTTTTTTAGATCTAACCAATGAGGACATTAATGTTTTATCCTATAGTTTATCACAACCTTGTTTATATTTCCAGGAAGGTCATAGTAATCTGACTGATAACGTTTAATATTAGTAGGTGGGGATTGTACCTGCTACAGGACTTTAACAGTGACCAACTGTGGAGGAACTACTCACATCCTTTACCACACTGTAAACAACTACATTTTGACAATACATCTTAAGTTTAAAATTATTAAAAACAGTATCGTACTAACCGGTGGACGACCCCATTGTATATGCAGTGTGCGTAAAGTGCGCAAATATGGAGTAGCCTGTCTTAACTATCCGTTAAGGACGAGGTCTGACCTACAGGGAGAAGCAGTCTGCTGTGTTTGTAAGTTTGCTTTCTACCAAAACATTTTTTCTGGAGACAGCTAACTTCCACGTTATGTACACCCAAACACTACCCAGTGACGCTGTAAACGAATCGGTCCTCCCCTATCCAGCAGGCGGGTCTAACCTCCTCTTATCCCGCCCCCGGCTCTGCTGCTGTCCTCTCTTTCCTTAGACGCTGATGTGTCACTAGTTTGAGCCTAGAAGTCTCCAAACATGTTCAGTTTCAGGTCAAATTTGTTGCTGCTGTTTCTCTTGGCCTTCCCCTGTGGATTAATATCCATCGGTAAGTCAGACTTTCTGCGTATGACCGCCTCACATTTAAAACGTTTTAGAGGTTTTAATAACATTGACGTGGCAGAAGCGCACCGTGGAGCTCTACACTGCCTTCCGCGCGCTTTACTAGCATGGATATATTAATAATTGTCACAGTGACAAGAGAGTTCATCTGAAACGAATGGGAAAAAGATCATCCAGCCCACCAGCTGCTGTCCTTAAAGTATAAGAATAAGCTCATACATATCACGTGGTTAAAGGTTTATGCTCACTTTAGAGGTGTCAAAGATATTAATTTAGGGGGTTGCACCAGCAGGTAACGAGTCCCTCTTGCTGGGACACGTCACCATAGATAAGATGGTAACATTTGTTTTGGTTTGTACAGTTGGGTTTTAAACTGACAAAGTGACCAGTTTATCCTCAGACCACAGTGTTCATGTGTGAAAAATAGACTCGTCCATTCATTTCAAGTTGAATTTTGTAACAAGATAAATAGAAAAATGCTAATATTTAACTTATTCACAGTTTTTTTTTTTAATTTGCTGAGTATTTATATCTGACTGGAATTATATGTTTTCACTCATTATAGCTACACTAGTTATCCCCAAATAACCAGCCAGGACTGGGTGATACTGACCAAATCGATCAATATACCGACCAAATGCCTGTTTTATCTACATATGAATATATAAAGTAGTGATATTTTAGGGTTAACTTCTGGAGTTTGTGCAGCATATGTTTATGTAAAGTTTCAAGAAAGAATTTTTTAAGGATGTGATGATTATATTTATTCTACATCTTCACTCACCTGCAGCAGAAAAAAAAGCTACTGGAGAAAATATGGTGAGAAAAGCAGCCATTACCACTCAATTCACAGGCCCATAGTTCTCAAAACCACAATCCCAGATGATATCCTCTAGGTCATCCCCTTGTACCAACTCATCACAACACCCATCACTCATACAGTATGTACCATTGTTTCACTCATGATTTTTGCAGGCCACGTGTCTGCGAACGCAGACTCTGCTGAGGACATCACCGAGGATGCTGATGTTGCAGTAGATGAGGAGGAAGATGATGAAGATGTACTTGTTGAGGAAGATCAGATGCAAACTTCAGTATGTTTAGTGCCATTAAACACACAGCACTGTAGTTCTTACATTCAGGTGCTGAGGTTATAGTGTTGTTGTGTTCATCTTCAGGAAGGTGATGAAGATGACTCAGATGAAGCCGCTGATAAACTGTTAACCTCTCACCCTGATGCCGATACAACCATCATCTTTATGACGGGAGAAGGTCAGTGTCTTCACCCACATCTACATTTGTTGAGGGAAGGTTTTAAAGTGTATAATGTGATAAATCAGACAGATCTGGTACTACTTTATTTGTACTCATGTTTTAACGCTATCTAAATGTCATGTTTTAACTCAATTTAAATGTAGAGTTTCCTGCCAATGAACTTGTGAGGTTCCTGGTGGGTTTCACCAACAAAGGAAGTCAGGATTTCACCGTTCAGTCGCTGGAGGCTTCCTTCCGTTATCCCCAAGACTTCCAGTTCTACATTCAGAATGTAAGGTTGATCTTTGACTTCATTTGGAGTTGGAAGCACAGTGAAATAATGTAAAAATATGATCATTTGTTAATTTACTGCTCAGCCTCGCATTACCCACAGGCAAGATGGTGTGTTTAGGATGTGGTTGTATAACATTTTACTTATATTTTTATAAATAAATAAAAAACTGGCTTATAAAATATTAAATTCAATCAATTGAAGCCAGGATATATTCATTTCATTTTCAGGACATCTATCAGCCTTTTAGCATTTACTTACTCCTACTTTTAGTTCATCCAAGACAAATAAAATCCACATTTCCATTTTATTGTAAGTAAGTATACATTGAAAACAGAACAAGAGGCTGTCTGCCTCACTGCTGAACACAGTATATACTACTGAAAAAACTGAACATGTCATAGCTGAATGACTCCTTTCTTAACAATGTGTATGTCTGTAGTTCACAGCTTTGCCTCTGAACACGGTAGTGCAGCCCCAGGCTCAGGCCTCTTTCGAGTACTCCTTCATCCCAGCTCAGCCCATGGCTGGTCGTCCATTCAGTCTCGTCATCCTCCTCAATTATCTTGACAATGAGGTATGAAAGTTTTCATTATTTAAAAATGGTGTTTGCTGTTGGATGTCAGCACTGGTTGACTGTTTGTTTGTTTTTTTGTTGTTTTTTTTCAGAAAAAAGGATGTAGTGTGATTATGTTAAAGCACTGACTTGAAGGTTTTTCATCACACATTCTGATGATTCATTATAATTAAAACCTGAAGACCATTGTCTTTTTATTCATGGGACTGGTGGCTCCTTACTATCTGCTGAGCTTTAACAGCTTTTTGTTTCCCCATTTTATTAACAAATGATGTGATAAAGGCTGAGTCATCATGTTGCCATTATAATGTTTCAAGAGTAGTTCTTGAAATCTTTGAGAGTTTCTGAAAGTTTAAAGTGTTTGTTCATTGTTTATTTGCAATTCTCCTTCAGGGAAAGGTTTTCCAGACTGCCATTTACAACCAGACAGTCACCATCACTGAAAGAGAAGGAGGACTGGATGGAGAAACGTAAGGCTTTCTTTTACTGGGGTTATGTTCCTATCCTGTCATATACATACGTGTCAATGTAATATATCTTTTATATATTTTGCTTAGCTTTCGTTTATCTGCCATTTCTCTTAAGGCTACATCCAGCTCTCTGAGGCTTCATAATACCAGCTCTTCCAGACTATTGCAGCACTTGTAAAAACATGTAAGATGAGGTGTGAACTTGGCACGGTTTAAATCTCAGAATTGTTCTGCCGGTGCAGATGTAGGAAGTGTCACCAGCAAACTTGCCAAGCATGAAAGAAAAAACAGTTTTTCTAAAATGCCAAAACAGATCAGAAAACACTGCAGTTACAGGGTAGGTGTTATGTGAAAGTCACTGTAGGGCACCAGTTTTGTTAGACTGGTCTTTAAACTAAAGATTTGCACTTTAAGTTGCTTATAAAATGAGCTAGTTGCTTGAAAAGTGTTTTTTTTTCCAGTAGACTTTCATATCTTGTTTATTTAAGTAAACTGCATTTCAATAACAAGGACCACACCACAACTATACAAGTTAGAGTATTTAATGGAGAAACTACTGTATGACAATGATAAGTAGCAGACATTGAGATGGATGTAATTCTGCTGGCTGGTCTGGGATGTCTTTCCAGCTTGGGGAGAAGGAATCTGGTTGTGGGGGAGCAGATAGGTAACTTTGCACACTGGTATCTCTAAACCAATTAGAGACCCCAGACATACCCATAAGTTAGATAGGAGATATGGATGGAAAGGAGGGGAGATGAGATATAGGGATGGGAAGAGAAAGGGATGAAGTAGGGGGATGAGTGGATGAGGGAGGGAAAGGGAGGGTGAGGGTCAAGAGGACAAACAGAGCTATAGGGATGAGCCAGGTATTAATATGTTTGACCGGTAATTAGAGGCATAGTAGAGATGTGGGAGAGTTAACACGTTAACTTCGTCATGTTTTTGAGACAGTTTTCTCTAAGTCAATCAATAAAACTGATTAAAATCTGCGCTTGGTTGCTTGATGTATTGAAATAAATTTAACAGAGCACTCAGTCATGGATTACTCATGGAATATGTTATGAACACAAAGGAACTGTGGGACTCCTTTACCAATGTCTCTTTACAGAAATAATGTAGCTTTTATTTGTAGGATGTTCATGTACATCTTCCTGGGTGGACTGGTGGTCCTGGTGCTCTTTGGAATGTACCAGGTCCTGGAGTTGAGGACGGTATGTGTTTGTTTTCAGTGTATGTACAGTATGTTTGGTCTATATGTGAATTTAAAAGATGGGACAGAAAATTGGAAAGAGTTCAGATTAACAAGTGGTGTTTTCCATGCTCTTACATCTAAAAGGGGGTACACTGTGGATACACTAAAATGAAAAATTTGTTTTGCAGAAAAAGAGAATGCCAGTGAAAATAGAGAAGGGCACTGGCGGGATAAGTGATGTGGACATCAGCTGGATTCCTCAGGAAACTCTCAATGTCATGAGTATGTTCATTTTATTCCCAATTGTCACAAGTAATTGACACACAATTTTCTCAATATCTACAATATTTTTCCAAATCCCTTTTCTGCTCAAATGACTTTTCTTCTCCATATGAATGATGCAACACATTTACCTAATATTTACATCCCCGTTTTATAGACAAGGCTTCCCCGAAAACATCTCCTCGGAAACGAACCAAGAGGGCGGCGGGAGTAGATCAATAAAACTTAATGCTTCCCCATCATCATACTGTCATCCATCAGGCTTTCAAAGCTCATTTCCTCACCGCAGGTTCCTGATTCCCATCCGCAATGGATCAACATTTCTGGAATCCAGTTTGCAGCCCAAGCAATGCTGCAGCTCTGGTTAGAGTGTACCAACAGAACTGAACTGTTGTTCCTTTTTAAAAGGACTTTTTATCAGTGAGTGTGTGTGTGTGTGTGTGTGTGTAAATGTTGATAAAAGCTAAAGGAATGTCATCAAAATTTGATGGTTAAAAAGGGAACGAGGCACAAACTGCTCCCCTAATAGGAGCTGAATACATCCATATGAAAGCTGTAAAGTCATAATAAGGTTGACATTTTATTTTGGAGATACATTATCATAATTATAAGGATTAATTATTTTGATGACTTCAGAACATATAAACACCATTGTGCCTTATCAGTGCTGTATTTGCAATGCCCTCCAAAGACTGCTGCTTTTGATATCCAGTCAGAAACTGTGAGTGTGATGGGTATGCTCTACAGTGGGACAGCTGCAGGTAAAACAAACACTGACATGGCTTTGGTTTCTGCAGGTGAATTACCTGTCATCTGGCTCTTTTAAATGTGAGTCTCAGTGAAGCATTTCAAACTTTTACTATGCTAGTGGTGCCATTATTTGTGATAAAACATCTTCAGAAATAATAAAAAAGGGTGAACAAACATGTCCTCTTACTTTTTCTTTTAGAAACTTTGTGGATTTGTGGTACATTTGTCTTTTGCATCTTCCATTGTCTCCAATGAGTTCATGTCTAAACATTTTGTTTTACTCTTCTTTTGATTTTTGATTTTTTTTGGTCTTTGCACAATGTTTCATATGCTTATGTGAGCTGGGCATCTACAGTACCTATTTTTACACCCAACAACAATAATCACAATCTCATAATTTCTACTTTTTCTTTAGTGTCCATTTATATGTTCCTGTTTCTTTCCAGAGCTGGGAAATAATTCACCCCTACACTAAAGTGTGTCTGTTTTTTTGTTCTCAAGCACCCATCGTGTGTAGTCACCTAATCAGCTGTACAGTTTAAAGTCTCCCTCCTCTCAAAAATGACTTTTTCTTACTATTACATCACTTAGATGTCTGACCTTAAAGCAGTTAAAAATGTGAAATTAACAATATTTGAATAATTGTAGAGAGATTTTTAATGACACAAAAAGAATTTGTTTCAAGAATTTTTGTTAACCAACTGAATAATCATAAACTACCGGACACAAATTACCATTAGGCTACATTAAAGCCTGTCAGAAGGAGGTCTTTAACTAAAACTAACGTATTCTGTAAGCAGAGGTCACACAATAGAGGATTAAAATCTATAATGGAAAAAATAAAGCAGGAGCACCTTGTGAGACCTCCTCGTGTCGCGGCTCCTGCTCGGGGAGCTGAGCGCTGTCCGGTGCCGAGGGGGGAAGATGAGCTCAGCGCGCGCTGGGGCGCAGGTAACGTCAGCAGTCGGCCGGAGCAAGGGAAGGACTGTGCATACATAGCAAGTGTTTACCACCGAGTAATCACTAATACACACCGACACACATTAATAATGT
This sequence comes from Monopterus albus, assembly GCF_001952655.1. Taxonomy (NCBI): domain Eukaryota; kingdom Metazoa; phylum Chordata; class Actinopteri; order Synbranchiformes; family Synbranchidae; genus Monopterus; species Monopterus albus. Next base: position 1,432,198 of record NW_018127898.1, on the reverse strand, counting down.
GTAGCTAATCGGCTCCGTGTGACTCTGCGCTGCTTTTTTGTTTGTTTTTTAAAATCCTGATTCATGAGCGCCTCGGCAGCATCCCGCGCCTTCCGCCGGGCTTGAAATGGGATATGGGATTTTTCATGTCGACGAAGCTCGGAGGGGTTCTCGCTTTAGTCTTGGGTAAGATATCTCGAGCTTTTCCGTGGCTTTATTTAGGCTGTGTGCCACTTCGGACGGTGTGAATGCCTCACGCCGTTTTATCTCTCTGCTAAGATTATCTCCGGTTGCATGATGGTTATTATGAGACCTGTACGTTGGCTACTGCTTGAAGTGCACCTATCGACGACAGATGCCTACTGGGTGTCTATGTTCAGGTGGCAGTGTGTAAGCATGTAGGCTATCTTTAAAAAATAAAAACCTACATATGTATAGCTGTTTTTTCTTAAATTCCGCTTTTCTTCATGTTTGATGCTTTAATAGCGCTTATTTTACATTGTCCTCTTACAGAATGTTGTATGTTTTAGCATTTAAATTGCAAATAGCATGATACCCAGTGTATGGGCTGCAATGGTCAGGACTATTCTCTGTGGTAACATCTGCCTCATAGCTTGCCTCCCACTGACATCCACAGTGGGGTGCAGATATTGAAAATATTTGCTAATTATATGTATTTATGATGTGTTAAAAATGATAATATACAAAAGTTGCATGGCCATGAGCAATGTTTAAGGTTCATATGAGAAAATGATGGCAGAATAAAAACCAGACCGAAACAGTTTCACACATAGAAAAAACACCAAATGGCCTGAATTCCTAAGAAGGACTCTACAGAGTGAATGCACCCTTTTAATTACAAAAACAGAGGCATCTGATAACTTTGTCTGTGCAGCTCCTGTGGACAGATGTGTCAATTAAGTTTTCTAACTTGTCCACTTGAGGGAAATAGTGAAGAGTCTGGTCAAATAAGCTGTCCTCTGTGTCTGGTTTGCAGTGTTCCTGCCCATTGTGGTGTCAGGAGACTCCACAGATGTGAAGTGTGAAAACATTTATAAGGATTTTTCAGAGTGTGTGCTGAAGCTGGGAGAGAGCATGGATAACTATCAGGAGAACATGACCAGTGAGTGGGGAGTGGCAGCAGTGTGCAGGTGAGAATAATTTAAGAGAGCGTGTGGACAACATGAGACACGCTGTACATCTCTGTTATAAAGAAATCCAGTGAGTCTGTAGACTTTTATTTGAACCAAATACTAGTGATTAACTCAAATTAACCAGAGAAGGCAAGAACCAAAAGACACACTCACTGTGACAGGTTGTAAAACCATTGATCTATAGCAGACAAATTGCCTTTCAGTCCACTTAGTATAAGTATAGACAGGCTATGAGATATGCGTCTCCTGACAAAATACTGGAGAGAAAAAGAGCAGATGCCATAATCTCTGGGGGAGAATAGAGAAGTGAATGGTGCTCAGACACTGAGCCATTGTACTAAATAATTTATGACTTTGCTGCAGCACTAATGAAATTCTGGGGATGCTTTTTGTCATTGCTACTGTACGCACTCCACAGCCCCAGCACAGTATATTGAAGACAAAGATTTACACATAAGCCCTCGGCAGTATAATTTGTGATATTGTTTCACTCTCCGATGCAGTTGCCATGGTAATTAAAGCTCAGTTTGACTTTACGAAGCCACCGTAGCCATCTGAGTGATAGATTATTGGTGGGCAAATTAATCCACGACAGCCAGTGCACGTCTGCCTTCTGTAGCAGGGATGAATTCTGAGTGAAACGGCAGATGCAACATTGATCTGATGATCCTTTGTTTGCCGCAGCCACTGGGAAGATTTCCACACGTGTGCTCTCACGGCGCTGTCCGACTGTCGAGAGGAAGTCAGCTCCATCTGGGAGGCTCTGAGGCAGGACTCCAGAAAAATGAGTTTCCAGGGAAGTCTCTTTGACCTGTGCAGCGCCAGCTCTTCTCCAAGCACAAGTTCACCTCTCGCCGCCCTTACCTTGCCACTGATGCTGATCATGGTTGGGCCAAGTTGGTCCGCTGTACAGATGGGGTAGGGGTGGTGGCGAGGTGAGGAGGAGGGCCTTACATTCCCCAGGGCTCAGTCCACTTTAGTTCAAACCAAAAGCCAAGGATTTAATAAAGACAGATGTGTTAAAAAGGATTACTTTGACATAGAGCCAGAAGTCAATCAATATTTGCTGTGATGAATCATTTGAAATCCTCCAAAATACATCATCTTAATCTTCTCTTATGTCTAGAGACCAGTGCAGTAGTAGAGAAAAATCACATCCCTGCCAGCTTTCCAGTTGAGGCAGGCTAACGCAAGCACTCCCAAGTATTCTAGGGATTTCAGATACAATGTGACCAGAGACAGATCAACACCTGTGGCACTGGTTTATCAATACACAAGGGCCGGACACAATATCATTACAAAACAGTCCTGCCATGAATACTAAATGTGTGAAGATTAGATTTTCAACTCCTGACATACAATATATCTTAGCACTGATTTTAATCCCCTGTGAGTATGTTTGTATAAATACAGCCAAGCTATCATAATTAGCTCATGCGTTACAAAAAAATGTCACCAAACACCAAAAATAATCACTTTTTTCTTAGCAGATCATGTTTAAATTTGTTGTTAACTTACTGGTCAGCGAAAGGAGCAAACTAGACAATCTAATTACACCAAAGCTTGCTACTAAAAGATGTTACAGATACACTGTAGGTGAAATACCCTTCTAACCAGTGACAATCAAGCTAACTGTGTAAAGGTTTTGACCCCCTTTACCCCCACAACATTTGAGCCCACTGTGGCCAATGTTGCATGGCTGCTATAAAGACACCTGGCATCACACGTTCATTTCTCCAGCTCCTCTCTCACGTTCTCAGAGCCTCACGCAATGCTTTGGTTCAGTCCAGTGTTGGTGTGTAAACAAAAAATCTAAAGTGTGAAATGTTCATTGTTGCTTCATGAATTTTTTGTTACATCTTGTGTGAAAATTCTCACTTGTAGTAAACACAGTATAGGTAGAACTTTACTTCAAAGTCCTGCAAAAGTGCATTATTATAGAGCATGAAGATAGGCTACACAAGAGCGGATGCTATTGAAGAGATTAGATTTTCGAAGAAGAATCTGTATAATGCTACAGCCAAAAGTATAAGAATTCCCCAGATTATCATATTTTAAGGGATGATACACAGTATTTAACTTTAAACAACTATAATTTATTCTGTAATGAAGTCAAATTATATTCATGAACAAAACCACTAGCTGCTGTAATACAAAATAATAGTTTATTTTTATAAAGCATCCATACAGTTGCTTTTGTATCAGTAGTGTTTCAATGAAAGCTCTACCAATTAAGACATTATATTTTCCAAGTTTCCAAAGTGTGCTGCTACATTTATCTATTTCATACTTTTAATCAAATTTAGTTAAACCTGGCCTTGATTTTAAACATTAAAAGCAGCAAAAAGGAAGAATCTCAACAGAAATAAGGTCATGGGTGCTACAGTTCATAGTTCATAGCTACAAGCATCTGACTCATTTTTCAAACAAACCATATCACTAGTTGTGATGGTTTTAATCACTATGAAATTAGTATCTTTGTTAGAGTTCTGTTACAGAATACTGCATGACACTATTACAAATAGTCACAGATTCAGAGAAAAATAAAAATTAATGAGCAATAGCATCAAATGGTTTTGTTTGCTTTTCCAAACCTGTGTCACACTTTCCTTAAACACTGAAGATCCAAGCAGGCGTCATCAAAACATGATTTCTCTGCTACGGATTATTTTCTCTAATCTATTTTTATCGCAAATGCATGACAATATTTGTGCAGTGCTTCAGAAAAAAATGGACAGTCTGGGATTTTATCTCAGACAAAATGTACCGTAGTACTGATCTGTGCATTAGGTTAGGCTATAGCTTCTCACTGTATCAGCACCTTCTCTTATGCAATCATTACCCTCACCCCCCACCCCCGCATTAGCATGTTTGATCTAGTTGTTTCTATTTATTTCATGTTTCACACGTGGTAGCATTATGTCATCCACTGTGTGTCTGATGGTGAGAATACAAAAACAGTTGTCACGTCCCCAAAGCATGAGCAATATGTATGGTTGTTTAAAAGAGGACTTCATGTGCTGTTAAAGAAAGCATGAAAATTATTTTAAGATGAGCATTAAACTGTAAGAAATAAGCCCTAAAGTCAAACATATGGAGAAAATCTCTGAATATAAAAACAAGTCCAGAATCCAGTGTTTGTTTGTTTTTTCAGTTTACTGATAGAAAAGCACACTATTTACAAGACTGTATAAAGCAATATATGGCAATGTGTTTGTAATAATAAAGCACCATGCTTAAAATATACAGTGTGTGTATGTGTCCATCACCTTCAGTAAAATATGTTTTGCAAAGATAGTAAAGCATTTAATCAACGCAGTCAGTCTTCTGCTACGCAATTCATTTACTACAGAGACGCTGTTCTCAGTTCTCCCTGGAGCAAGATGTTGGTAATGAAGATCACAACGGGCATATTTCAACTCATTAGTGCTTTTGCATCTGCTTCTTTTCCATCTGGACACCTTTAGCAGAGGCACTGGTGGGAGAAAATTAAGAGTCAGGGCCCAGGGTGGAGCACCTTAGGTGAACTAAAGACACGCTGATAGTTTGCCCCTCGCTATACATAAGACCCATCATTGACACTTGAAGCACAATGACCAATTTTTTTCCACCTACAGTTTCCTGACTGAAATATTCACTTTATTCCACCATATGAACTGGCCATGTTGTATTAAACAGCATATGCGCAGAAGTATTTGCACTGTGCCAAAAGTATTTGATGCTAGTGCCAACACCTCACATTCAGAGAGAAGGAAAAAATCTGTTCATTCTGACTGTGATGTTTCTGCACTAGAGACAAGTCAGAGAATTTCATTACAGTAAGTCCATCTGTCAAGTTTACTGTGTTTAAATACACCGTAATAACTAAAGTTATGTTAAAGAATACAAAGGTGGCATTGCATATGACAGAGTAGACATTGTGGGGAATAACTAAATATAAGGTTACACTGGCTCCGAACATAACCTAAAGGAACATGTTCCAAGTTGAGCAGCCAGTTAGCTTAGCACAAACACTGGAAACAGGGAAACACCTAGCTTGGTTCTGTCCAAAGGTAACAAAATCCACCTACCAGTGCCTCTATATCTTAATGATCACATTATAGCTCACTTGTTGAATATGTACAAAGATCAAAGTGTCAAAACAATAAGTTAGGCTGCACAGTGACAAGAAGATAAGACTCTGAGAAGACTGTGGTCAGCCAAGAAATAATCAAACCCATAACCCCCTCTTCAGTCTTAATACTGATTGAACAAAATAATATGTAATAAAACAACATCCTGCATAGTCCACAATATCAAAGATAAGTGCAAAGTTTCTGACCCGACAATCACCATCAGATATATGAGCATGTGCTACAGGAGCTGTAATAAAGATAATAAGCAGTTTATTTGGATACGTTTTTAAAATCCATCACTAAAGGAGAAAGTGAGATTGTTCCAGAAATCGGAACAATTTTCATATCAGCACAAATGGTGACAGTGTTTTTGGAAACAGACGGCGCCTGCTGTCAGAACTCAGCTGGTGGCTGCCAAACGGCGGCCACCTTGTCTGCATAATACATCATGACAGAAACGGAAAAACACGCTAGATGTGCACAGTTCTGTACAAGCGTGACAAAAAATGGCTATGCTGAGCAGCATGTATGAGACTGAATGTACAAACTATTCATAAAGATTTGTTAAAAAGCCTGATTTTATACCACTGACCAATATTATAGTAACATTGTAAAACTTCTTCCTGCATTTTGCTTGCACAATGTTTGAATGCAGTGTTTGAGAAAAATAAAACTTTTAAACATTGAACAGTAGTTATCCAACAACTTTTAGCAGCAGATAGGTAACTCTGCACACTGGCATCTCTAAATTTCAGTGAGGTTCGACAGGAACACTGAAATATGTCCTGAAACATGATGGTTATATGGTTTGTTTGCCAACACATCAAGTCAACACAATGGCTGATGGTGACATATGTTGATCTCCCGGTTTTGTTCCGAAATTTCAGTTTGTCATTTTCAATGGTTATGAAAAAGAAAAGAAAATTAAATCTTAAATTGGATTCTCATGCTAATGTATTGAATTTTAACAAGACAATTGTAATTACAAAGTCTGAAGTTTCAGAGAAAGATGTAAACTGATGTCTGCTTTTCATAAGTATTAAAATATGAACCTTAATATCCTACAGAGTTAACACTGTGCATTATTTAAATGACAGCTTTGAATAAATAGATCAGTTCATGTGATGTATCACTTGAAGAGGACATGAGTAACAATCCAACATGGACACTGACAGAGGCTCATGTTCCATTTCTTTTACAGTGGGGAAAAATCTCCTCTGAATAAGTCCGTCAGGCGTTAACTGTCATCAGATTTTCAGTGTGGTGTCAACAAAAATTCACAGGTTAGACTTGGGTCCACTATTGACCGGAATGGCCCTGAGCTCAGTCCGCATGCACAGGTACTCTCCGGTTACAGCCATCAAGGCCATGCAGACTACATTAACAAGCCACCAGGACAGGGCAGCAGGAATTTTTTCCAGCAGCCAATCATATGGAAAAAGTGCACAGTGACTGTGAAGTCCAGGCACTGTTTCCCTCGACGGATGAAGAACCACAGACCAAGGGCACTGGGGAGACAGAAAAGTTACACTACCAGTCACAAGAGAATTCTTATGGACACAATGATGCTCAACACCAAGTCCAGCCACACACCAAATCTAGAGAACCTACTGTTTATCCTATGTAAATAAAAATATTAGGGATGCACTGTTGCCAATACCAGTATTGGATATCAGGTCTGATAACACCCTCAAGTATTTGTACTCATACTCATAAATGTTGTCCAATAATACACACCAATAATACTTAATTGCAACACTACACTGGTTCAGCCGTACATTAGGTGGTAGAGAAGAAATTTCAGTGGTTTCTGTTTAAGATAAGTGACTAAAGTAAAGACGACTGTGAGCTCTGATTCTCTGCTCTGTTGTGTGTGTCTATGAGCATCCCTTAGAGACAGTGTCCAGTTTAAAGTGAGAGCCTGCACCCTTGTTAAATTAAACATTTAAAATGCTGAATGTGATGTCACAAGCTTCCGATCTTGCTGTTCTGGGTGGAGGTTATGAAATAATGCACTCCTACAAAGGCTAAAAAACACTGTCTCGCAGTACGTTATGTAGTAGGCTACAGACCTTCAGTCAGTTACATGTTGTATTCAGTAGGAATGGTGGCAGTGCTGTGTTTATCAGTTTTCATATTTGTACAGCCTCCTGTTATATTGTATTTAATCACAATCAGAAGGTAAATCTAATGAAAATAAAAACTGTCTATGGTAACTGTAATTTTTGCAGTAGAAACACTGTATTATTATTAAGTTCTTGTATCGGTAGCTACGCAGTATCTGCAAGTACTCAAATTTAAGTATTTGTACTTAGTCTGGGAAAAAAAGTGGTATTGGTGCGTCCCTAAATATACTGAAGAAATTACTTACCAGGTCAGAGAGTTCAGGATGAATGCCATCATTGAAAGCCTACCCTGCACTGTTGCAAAACCAAGGACCTGTCAAGCACAGCAAATATTTAAATACTGCCTCTTGAGTCTACAATGTGGTACAAGTACCTGAACATCTCTCTGGGTCAACAAAGTATCTATCTATCTACAAATATAGGTTACACACAGAGAATATAGTAAAACTTACTTCATAGCTGAAGATTTGGTCCATTGACCGACTAGCTTGCACCAGACTGTCCACTCCAGCCAACCACAGACCCAGAAAGCTGTAGTAGATGCACTGCATCAACACAATCTGACAGATAATGAGGACCGGGTCCCAGATGTAGCTACGAAACTGACTGGCCATTGCCTACTGATGTTACAGATACAGGCCCAGAGGATGTTACCAGCAGGCCCATCCAGTGTGGCCTGTGTGCAATCTGAAAATTTGAAACACAAAAAAATACATTACTCAGCAATGCAACAGTAACAGTAGGAGAGCAGCTTACTGTAACAAAGCCCACTAACTTGCTGTACCTCAACCTTTTTTGTTTTTAAACCCAATTGCGGTTTTTAAGTTTTCGACAAACTCAGGAAAGCCAGGAGTAATAAGCTCTACTGCTGAAAATATTCAATAACAAGTAATAACTTTTACTAGTTTTAATAATTTTTTTTTTATTACTAAAAACTACTCAGACATTTTGTTCTTGGGGCATTTGCTGTGTGATGAACACTAAGTTAAGCAGTACAAATAATCCTTATTTACCTTTCCCCCAGCGAGTCAAGCACTACTAATCAGTGTCAATAAGCCAGGAGAGAAATCAATACAATCTTCTCTTCTTATGGTTTATATATCAAATTTAAACTTTGAATACACCTGACCAGAAAAGTAATATTCCGAAATTTTAGAAAGCAAGGATCAAACTTCACAGCCTGACTGATATTGGATTGTTGCAGCAGATATTGATATCAAATTAGTGAACCCAGTCCAATAAGGATATATTAACAAACAGCATTTTTTTTTATATGAGCACATTATATAAACAATCATCTGGTACATATAGCTTTTAATTTTTCTGTTTGTAGTGTGACCATACAAAGTAGGACATTTTATTGGAAAAATCAACTTGTCAGTGCCGTCTCCACTGTCCCACTTCCATTCTGAAGGCATGTGGTTGTGGTTTCCTTTCCACGGACAGAAAGAGAGACCGCCGATTCGGTTTAATTTAGTGTCAGAATCAGTTTAACCGAGTATACATCTAGCTACAACACACACTCAACGATTAGCAAAAGCCAGCCACCACAGCGGGTTAGCTTTAGCACTGCGTTGTGGGTGACTGACAAAACCCGCTGTGCTATGACATTAAATTCAAATAAACATAAAAGTCAAAGTGACAACCATTTCACCGTGCATGTAAAACACACATTTCGTCTAGCATCAAAAGGGATAACCAACAAGTAAATACGTATTAGCATGTATGTTTTCTGTCGAAGCAGCGGCTGAACTGTTTAACAAAACACACAAATAGTTGCTACACACCTGAATACTAGTTTATAAATGTTTCGCTGCCGTACTGACGATAATCCACTCGCCTGTTTACTGTTTTCAAAATTCTACAGAAACGCAACACGGCCTTGTTTTAATCCACTGGTTGAACCTTGTTAACAACACGGAAGTCACGGCGGTGGACCTGGAAGGAAAACAACGCGCATTTGCCTTTCAATGTAAAAAACCTGATTGAATTATTGAGTCAACTGTACGAGTTTTCAGATAAATTTGACATCTGCAAACAACAAAGGGAGAAAAAACTCATAATCTATTATAGAATAGCCATAACTGTACTGTTCGCAATACACTTAAACCAAATAAATATAAATGTTCTACTTTTTATGCAAAACTGATCATTTATTTTGAAAATCTTTCGTTTTATTTTTTATTTTTTTGGTTGGACAAGTCGCTAATATATAATATTAATTAGTATTAAATAAACAAGTAAAATTAAGTCAAACAATACATAAACTATCAAAACATACATATAATAACGATCATATAATTATCATATTAATAATTGGGCGGATTTAATAATTAATTAATTAAACATTTATAATTTTGGTTGGAAACAAAAGTTTGTGGAGTTAAAAACTATCCGGTATAATAATTGAAATAAAAATATGTAATTTATCTTGAGCTGTATTCGTTTTCACAAAATTACAGTGCAGTTTAGCCAATTTTAAATTCTTCTCAAAGAAACCCATTCTGCATTTCTTTGTTTAATTGTCTATAAGTGTAAATTGAAAATGTCTGCGGTCGATCAAAACAAGTGATTTGAAGACACACTTTGAACCTTGGGAATCGGACTGATAATTTACCAAAGCGAATGAGCAAAAATAAAACAGAGAAAACCACGATTAACTATGAAATAAGTGAAAAAATAATGTGGACCCACTAAGCAAGCGTCATCACGTCACTTCCAAAACAACCCCTCCTCTTTGTAGCCACATTAGCCGAGGCTGTACTCTCGAGCAGGAGCTTGTTCTTCTCAAAGAAGAAGTCATTCTGCTGTTAAAGGTCAGAAGAGGTTGTTTGAAAAACACTGAAATGCGAAGGGTTGTTTGTATTGTTTTATTATGCTGTTTTCTGTTCAAATAACAAAACATAGTGATACTTTGCTGGCTACGTCCTGTTGTTTCTTACATAGCTAGTTGTCTACACTATGTAGTCCCATAGAGCACTGTAATCCAGATTTGGTAATCCTGAAATGTTTGCATCTAGATTAGGGCAAATCAATCCGATGTTTGAAAAACTGGCACAAAAGCAATATGGATTATCTGATCCTGGATATCAAAACATGGGATTTCCAAATCCGCATCATTCTGATTCAAATTAAACGTTTTGAACAACTGGCCCCAGGAGTTAAAACGTGTAATCCCTATCTAACTAGATCAATTGGATTTTGGGTAGTGATCACACAAAGAATTATTTGATCACAGTCATGGTCACTCTGAGCAGGAATCAGGTGAGAAGTGAAGGAAACATACAGTAGAGCGTCTTCACATTTTACACTGCAGTATAAAAGAGGGGTCGAGCTGCAGCCACAACCACTGTCACAGCTTGGAGTGACAGCAGCACACACACTGACTATACCTGCTGTCAGTAATGTCTGTAACATCACCAGGACATGTGCAGGGTATTCTTCTTATTGATCATGGCTCATGAGTTGCATTCATGGGTTATTTTGCGAGCTAATTATTGTGTGTGGATTTAAGTGTCAGATCAGTGAATCTCAAGAAGAGCACCTCCTGAGCGCAATATTGCTTGTTGTGGAAAGTTGGTATGGGAGAGTGTTGATAATAAAGAAGCTGCAGGACTGAATTTGCTATGGAGGTGTTACTCAAAGCCACTGTGTACGCTGCTGTCACAATATATTAATACTGCTGTCAACTTAGGTGTGGTCAGATTGATTTATGACTTTGATGTCATAGTTAGTCACCTTTATTTATTTGTGTGTGGGTGTGTGTATATGTAACTGAATTAAGACTCTTTATTTTAATTATTGGTCTGACACACTAACCATAGGGAAAGGCGGCTGTTTCAAGCCAACATAGTTTAAGGGAATTCAGCCTGATAGTTTGGAATAATAAAGAATTAACTCTCCTTTCTGTAACTAAATAAATATTAGTCTGATATTAAATAATTCACATAAAAAGACAGCTGGGTACTGACCAGATGGTAGCAAACATAGGTTGATACGTGTAAAGATTGCTTATCTGACACTTATTTCACATTAGCGTGTAGTTTATCTCCAATAGTTTAGTTACTGTAGATGAAAGGAATAATTCTTTTTAACTTAGGTGAGGCTCTTGCATCACAGCCATCACTGTTTCAGTGTCTGCCCCAATCCCACCATGTCACGCCACTACTCACTTTATGTTACTGCGATTACCAGTGTTAGCGGCGTATGTGTAACTGAATTAAACTCTCTTTTCGGTTTGACAGCATGTTATCCCCAGTGTAATCACAAGAGGCCCTAATGTGTAGTTTCTAAGATCGCAGCCACTTGGGACTTGTAGTGTGTTTCCATCAGCAGCCATTTCACACCACTAGGACATGGTCTGACACAAGGTCATCCTCATGTAATCACAAGAAGCACTAGTGTACAGTCTCTATGAACAATGCATATTGGGACTTGAAGTGTGCTTCAACCAGTCATTTTGTACACAGTGGGCCCGCTGGCCATTTTGTCTCACCACAACACGGTTCATCAGCTATGAAACCTGTCACTCTTCAGTCAATCTTATAATGTGTAGACAACCACAATTTTTTTTATCTATTATTATTTCAAACAGAGTGTTTTACATACTATCGGTGCGCTCTTTCATCCATGCTATCTGTGTCAGACCAACGGCTGTCCTGGGACGGTTCCAATCCTCATTCTTGTTTTTCTTTCTCTCTTTCAGGTTTGCTGTGTTCCTATCTGATGTGGAACATCCACCATTGTACTTTTATAGACATCATTTATTGTACATATGACCGTCCTGATGTTATTCTAGACAGAAGCAAGGCGCGAAAAGTGAGTGGGGCTTATACCTGGAAACATGACTCATCAGTGCCACATCGATCAAATTCATAAATCAATCTGATCACACCTAAGTTAACACAAGCGGTACTATTATACTCTATGCTGCCAGTCACTCCGAGCTGCGCAGGGTTACGGTATAACGAGAAAACACAGTAAGTCCGAAAAACGAGAAAAGTATCTTCTTAAAATGAGAAAGGCTTCTCATCATAACAAGATAGGCAGGTGGTTCTGTGTGCAGGTTTATGGAATTCACACCTGAGTGCATGAGTTCATTCACACAGGTTTGCACAAGAAAACAACTATTGACCATACAATGAGTGCCTGTGGTAGATTTGGAGAACTGATATTTTTTTTCCAGGGGTTGTGATCTTTTGACTGAAGTGATGGGCTAGAGTAATTAAGGTTGTGGACTTTGTTTTAAAAAAGTAAGTAAATAGTCATTTGTATTGTATTGTTTCAATAAACAATGGCTTCAAAGTGATGGACTTTAACCTTTACTCATTTTCATGTGTAGTGAACACCATAATAATCAGAGCACATGTGAATGTGACAAGAATTCAACAGCTCATAGAAATGAAGATGACACTATTCACCTTACACAGAAAACTGGAAGGTTTGCATTCTGCAGCGGGTAAGAATATTGTTTATTTTTTGTTGTTATTTGGAGTTCAAGTGTCTGGGTTGACCGGTACATTCTGTCTTGACTCTGAGAAAATCTGCTTCTCAGAACTCGACTGTTCTTACATAAAGGTCTGTCTGTGGTGTACAGCATGTGATCATCTAAGAAGTTAATTAAAGAGTTAACTTCAAGATGTGTAAAAATGCTTTCCTGGATCTGCAGCAGTTGTAGTTTTGTTTGAATGAGGTATTTTCCATAATGTTTCTCTTTGTGGGTAAGCTGACAACCTGGTAGATGGATATTTGTAGAATTTGGTGGAAAAGAATCAATCGATTATTTCAGTTACTCAACCAGTGATTTGTTTTTTAAAGTAAAATGTAAAAATCTCAAGGTATGACATGTTGTAAAATGTCTGCTGTTGTCTCATGAACTACTCCACTTAGTGAAAACAGTCCGGGACACTTTTCTCTTCACTGTCTATGAACATTTTGATGCAGAATCATAAAAGGTCTGGGTCAGGTAGGTCAGACTGTAGCACTGGAATATGAAACCTGTCACCATATCAAAGTGTCATTGGCTCCCAGTGCTTGTGTATGGGAACACAAGTGTCTAACAGTGCATGCATGCAGTGTAAAAATTCACCACATTTTCTCTCATTGCTTTGGCCGACATTAGAGAATTTCAGATACAATGTCACCTGTAATACTGTACCTCTCTTTTTTGTAACACCTACAAGTTCATGGTGCCTGTATATTTTTTTTTATCTGCAGGTGCAGTTCGGTGGAGGAGCAGTTATCGACCATCTCCTCTTTTGACAGCTGCTCCTGTTCGTGCTCTCATAGATGAACGGATCAGCATTAAAGGGACTTTCCTTCCCCCACACTGCCCAATTACACTATGTGCACAAATGCACAGTGAGGATGGTGACCTATGGGAGGCATTTGCCCATTATAATACAAATTCAGACGGCACTGTGAACTGTGAGTCACACAGAGTTTGTGGCATTCCATAATCACTGTTGGCTCATACAGACAGGTGACAAACAAAAGGAAAAGCCAACATAAAGTGTCTCAGTAAGGTGCTGGGCCACCGTGTTCAACCAGAACAGCTTCAGAGCGCCTGGGCAATGATTCACCAGTTCCTGGACTCTACTGAAGGGATGGACACCATTCTTCCAAAGATGTTCCGTCATGTGGTGTTTTGATGATGGTGGTGGAGACATTGTCTAACATGTCGGTCCTAAATCTCTTATAAATGTTCACCTGGGTTGAGATCTGCTGACTGAAGACCACAGCATATGATTCTCATCATTGTCACACTCATCAAACCATTGAGTGAGCCCTCGTGCCCCATGGTCATCCTGAAGAGACCACTTGTTTATTCAGGCTTTCCTTTTATTTGTTGCCTGTCTATATATAATGATTTGATATAAATGGAATTATTAAACACACAATATTATTATATTTATATAATATATAAGATAACTCCATAGATTGTAGATGTGAAAAGCATTTGTCTAGTTGGTGTTGGAAAAAAACACAAATAATAATTTTAATGTAGTACTTTTTTGCAGGTAGTTTATTCTTATAGTTTAAAATGGATACAGTTACAATAAAAAAATCACTAATATATTAACAAACAACAATATTAATAACTGAACAAAGAAAGGGTTTGTAGCGTAGAGTTGTCATTAAATTTCAGTTGTAAAACAAAACACAAGTCAACATTTAATCTGTTTATTGTGGAAGTCACTTTTAGATTTGATGAGACTTTTAGACTTTTGTTCAGGGTTTTGCTCAGTTGATCTTCTCCCATCTATGTTTGTCCCTAAAATAGTGACCAGGGACCATTCGGTTGGGGGCTCATATTTGGGCTGTGAGCCAATGGGACTCTTCTGGGGAATGCAGGGGGATCCTGGGGTCAGTTGATGACAGTTTCCTGACTGACCTGTGCTCTTTTTCACAGATTGAGGAAGATAAACGTATTGACTCCATACACAGTGCAGATATCCTTGCTGGAGGGCCACATTTCCCCCAGTGAGGCACAGGGCACTGAGCTAGCTACTGTAATCACTGAGCGCTGGTATATAGCACCAGGCGTACGGAGAATAGATATTCGTCAAAATGGAGTTGTAGGGACGTTATTCTTACCCCCTGGTGAGCAGACGCTTTGAAGTATTCACTCAGAGATTTTAAAACTGATGTGGAAAGGCTGTGTCCTCTGAACAGCATCTGTGGTACTGACTTCCTGTAGGCCCGGGTCCATTTCCAGGCATGTTGGACCTGTGGGGAATGGGTGGAGGACTGATGGAGTACCGCGCTGCCCTGATTGCATCCAGAGGCTATGCTAGTTTGGCCCTTGCCTTCCTGGGGCACAAAGATTTACCTGGCCCACGCAACACCATGAATGTTGGTGATTCATATTTCAAGGTGGGATAAGATGCAGGCCTTCCTTTATTCTGTGCTATGTCCATCTCTTTCTGCATCATGTACATTTCATTTAATAAAAATATATTCTTATTTTAATTATTCTGTCACTTCCACAAATCTTCTGATTTGTGTTGCTTGGACAGGCAGCATTTCACCTGCTTCAGAATCATCATCAAGTCTGTGCCGACAGAGTTGGGATCATTGGTATCTCTTACGGATCCTACCTGGCTCTTCGAATTGCCACTCAGACGGGTGTCAAAGTACGTCAGGGAGGCCTGTCTCTGTCATCTATTTCTGAATCTACACTTTGGTCAACACATAACTCTTTGTACTGAACATGAACAATCATATCTTTTACAAGAATGGGTATAAAAATAAACATACAAAATGTTTAGCAATAGAAAATTAGTAGTGCTTTTTATTAAGTTCTAACGTTGTCCTCTTCATCTCCAGCCAGCCTGTTTGATTTGTATCAATGGCCCAATAGGAAGTAACATTCAGCTCTTAGATGCAGAGGACGGGGCTGATGACTTTAACAGGTAAATAATAACTTTACAGATAGGGTCTCCTATCTTGTATGACACTTCATTGATAAATTTGGAGCCTAAAGTTCTGGTATTAATCTTATAGGTTGTTAATTTAATTAGTTATTGATTGAGATCATCTAAAAATTGCTTTTCTGATGTATAACGTGGACTTTAGCTAAATCCCCACTATAGGTTATGTGTTACGTTGAAATATTTCCATAAATGTATCTTGTGGTTTTTTCTGTTACCTTGTCCTTTAGTGACCAGAAACACTGGACGTTCGATGAGCAAGGCCATGTCAGTTTCAGAGAGGTGTCCTTACCTGCTAACATTCGTCCTGAGGCCATATTGAAGGTGTTGTGAGCTTGCAGCTTCTCTGTCCTCATGATAGCCCACCAGCAAACATACATGTGCACTGACAATATCCTAGCAATATTTTTTTTTGTCAATTTCAAACACTCTGATCTAAAATCATTTCTTGAGTCTTTGCAGATAGAGAACATTGCTTGCCCATTAATGGCCATTGTAAGTGAAGATGACCTGAGCACTGCAAGCATAGAAAGTGCAAATGTGGTAGGTAATAATTAAGTCAAATCAAGATTTTTATTTGCCATTTATGCATAAACAGACAGTCTAGGCATATAGGAATTATTGTGCAGCTCTCCTTTAGAGTCAGGTAAGGAGTCAAAAGCCAGAAAGAACATTCTTAAAATAAAAAAGGAGACAAAGCCTTAAAACTGCAATACACAAAAATAGGATAATAGTATTTTCCACAGTGAACTTCAAACATCGCACTTAGTAATTCACATGGTGGAATTGGATATGTCATTACATTTGGTGAGGTAGAGAGGGGTTATAACATACTAAAAGACAATTTATATTCAGGCTTGTTTCCATTGCTTGGTAAAGAATGTCCTGCTATTATTCAGGTCCCCCAGGAGAACACTGTTGATGAGATGCTCTTAGAAAAATACCTTTCGGAACATTTCTGTATTATTATTGCGTATGTCTAGTAAGGGGTTATTGCACATATAATCTCACATTCGCTTTAACATGGCACAAATAAGCAAAAAAAAAGACAAAAGAGAAACAACCTGACTCCAAGTGAACTGCGACATCGCACCCCAAGAAGCGCCATCTTGTTAATTAACACTGGTTAAATATCCAGTGTTTTCCTAAACTGTTTGTGATCCTTTTTAATTCCAGCAGTTGAACAACCTGAATTTTAAAGAATGACCCTGATTTTATGCAATGTAAAGGCTCATTTTCCCTCTTTCTTTCTTTCTTTCTTTTTTGTTTTGTTCTCAGATTGAGGAGACTCTGAAGGCTGCGGGTAAATCTGAGCTGTTCACCCGGTTGTCATACCCCGGTGCCGGTCACCTGATTGAGCCGCCTTACGCGCCAAATGCAAGATTATCCCTGTGGCGCAATAAACCAAAAAAATGTGAGCCTGATCCAGTTTTATACTTGTTGTCATTACATTTTAACTGTTAGACCCTTAATTGTAATATTAAAGTGAAAATAACTGTAGTTCTGATGTTTGTTCTTTTCTCTCCTGCAGTGTTCACTCTGTGGGGAGGTCAGTCCACCCCTCATGCTGCTGCCCAGGAAGATGCATGGGAGAAGATGCTGGACTTCATGGAAAGCAATCTGAGAAGATGAATCTGTGGTGAAGTGGACATTAAAAAGAGAAATGTCTTGTTTTAAATCTGTTTGTGAACTGATGCTTTTATCTGAGAGTTTCACATGCACAGAACAGACATATTTTTTTGTCACAGTCTTTGTCCTGTCTCCACCACTTGTTTTCCCTGTAGTGTTAGACTCAGCCCCTGTTTTTGATCCAGGTTTCCCTTTTTTGCCACCTGCTCTGCTCTCATCCAGCATGTGAGCCAAGTCTCCACAGTCACTCACTGCCAGATTGTCATCAATGAAGCACTCGTGACTCTCCAGCATTTGTGCTTTCTGCTTGTCTTGGTTTTGAATTGATTTGTCCCTTGGACTCTGACCCTGCCTTGATGAGAGAGAGGCTACTGAACTGAATGAGCCACGGTCAGTGTGCACGTTGCACTCAATCCAAGCTGTGTTGTAAATATCCACATTAGCCGAGGCTGCACTGTCAAGCAGGAGCTTTCCCTTCTTAAATAAGAAGTTATTCTGCTGTTACAGGTCAGAAGAGGGTCTGTTTGTTTAAAGGACACTGAAATGTGAAGGGTTGTTTGTATCATTTTATTATGCTGTTTTCTGTTCAAAAAAGAGTGACACCTTGCTGGCTAGTTTACCTGTTTCTTACATAGCTAGTTGCCTACACTGCAATATGTAGTCCCACAGAACACTGGGTAATTGAGAAAGGTTTGCATCTAGATAAGGATGAATCAAGCTGATGTTTGAAAAATTGGCACAAAGGCAGTATGGATTATTTGATCCTGTTACGGCTAGCTGTATCTCAATAATCGGTAAGGACTCAGAGAAATGCAGGACTCGCACTCAGGCTTGGAAAAGTAAATAATTTAATGAATACTGAAATGAGGACTACGTAGATGGGGGGCCGGTTACTGAGATACTTCAGTAGATCTCGGGCAGCTGGGGACGCTGTATTGACTGGACGGCTAGAGGAGCAACGTTGATCGAGAGGTGCGGCACACTATGTTAGAGCAGAGGATGAGAGTGTGAGACAGGATAACAGGTACACAGGGATAACGTCTATATCAAGTACTAGAACAGTGATGAGGTGATGAGGGTTGTAGGCAGAGGTCCAGTGCTGGGGGGGGAGAAATCACAACCAAGTGCAGTGTACCTGATTCATATGAGAGCTCTCTGACAGGAGACAATTCAGTCCTCACACATAAGTGGTACTCAAAATCAGAATGGCAAAAGGTTACAGAAAAATCTGATATCTCAAACCACTGGCAAACAGTTCATAACACAAGGTAGCAACCAAAAATCAGAAGGGCAGGAATCAGATCAAATCAAATCAAATTTTATTTGTATAGCACCAAATCACAACAAAAGTCATCTCAGGACACTTTACAAAGTAAGGTCTAGACCTTACTGTTATCACTATTATTACATAGGGAAAACCCAACAAATCCCCCTTGAGCAAGCACTTGGC
>NW_018127898.1:1399947-1412197 GCF_001952655.1 Monopterus albus | reverse complement strand
TAACATGAACAAATTGAAATCTTTCTGATAAATAAGATTTGAACCAACTTAGCGCAGTTCCTTTAATCCCAATAGCATGTTGAAGTCTCTGCAGTAAGATGCTGTGATTAATGGTGTCAGAAGCAGCACTGAGATCTAAGAGGACAAGTATGGAGACAAGTCCTTTGTCTGAGGCTAGGAGAAGATCATTGGTGACTTTCACCAATGCGGTTTCTGTACTATGATGGACTCTAAATCCTGACTGAAAATCCTCAAACAAATCATTCTTGTGCAAGTGGTCACATAACTGCTTTGCAACAGCTTTTTCAAGGATTTTGGAAATAAATGGGAGATTGGATATTGGACTATAATTAGCTAGGACACCTGGGACAAGAGTAGGCTTTTTGAGTAGAGGTTTAATTACTGCAACTTTAAAAGCCTGTGGAACATGACCTGTTAATAGAGAGAGGTTAATCAGATCTAGTATGGATGTGTTGATTAGGGGAAAGACGTCTTTGAGCAGCCTGGTCGGGATGGGGTCCAGGAGACTAGTTGATGATTTAGATGAAGCAATTGTTGAGGTCAACTCAGAGAGATCTATGGGAGAGAAGTAGTCCAAGTATAATTGAGGTCTTACAGGTGTTTCTAAAGCCATTGTAGTAGATGGCACATCCATGAGAGCTGTGGGAATGGTCCGACCAATTTTTTTCTCTAATAGTTGTGATTTTATCTGACTAGATACTGGATTTTGGGTAGTGATCACACAAAGAATTGTCTGATCACAGTCGAGGTCACTCTGAGCAGGAATCAGGTGAGAAGTGTAGAAAATCTCTGAAGGAAATTTTTTTATGGGAGCTCCAAATGCAGCCACAGCCACTTGCTGCATCCACAGTGTGAGTGAGGGTGCCCGTAGATACTGCTGGCTACTGCTGGCTGTGTGCTGGGCACTAAAATGTCAGAGGTTGGCATGTTTATTATGGCGTATGCAAATTAGAGACGCATGTATATACTTTGCATTAGTTTTGTGACATGTCAGCACTGAACTGGCTACCTAAAGGTAGGCTAGTTTGTTCATTGAGTGATTGTTGTAAAGCATCCACACTATTTTATTTTGTGGTTTGATTCTATAATAAGAGTGTTTTACATAGGTTCGACACAGGCTGGACGTGGGCTGCATTCATGGGTAGGTGAACATCATGTTCGGTCGTCTCTGCCTGGTGGACTGCCTCAGAAGGGGAAAAGATTCAGGATGGGGTCCTTGCCGTGCTTCAGGATGGGATTCCGATGCTGGCCCAGAATCAGGTTCTGATGCTGGTCTGAGATCGGGCACTGGAATGATTCAGCTCCTTCCTCTGTCACGAGGCCAAAGAGAAGATCTATTGGGAGGCGAGGATGTCCCCATACAACAGGTAGTAGGGGGAATAGCCTGTAGCCTCATGCTTTGTGCAGTTGTATGCATGAATGGCATGGGGCAGATGCTCTTTCCGATTCTGCTTTTCTTTCTCCCCTAGTGTGTGTAACATCTGTAACAATGTGCGGTTCAGTCTTTCAGCGGGGTTGAACTGCGGGTGGTAAGATGAAGTCCTTGAATGACCTACCCCTGCAAGCTGTCTAAGGGATTTGAACAGTTCATTTTCAAATTTCCGACCCTGATTATGATGGAGTTTGGCGGGGTAACCAAACCTGGGAATGAAGTCGTTGAAGAGTCGGTCGGCTGCTGTCTTGGCGGCTTTGTTCTTGGTGGGGTAAGCTTGTCCAAACCTGGTGAAGTGGTCCACCACGATTTAGGATATACTCGTACCTGCCTCAACAGGTCTCCAAGTGCAGGAAGTCAATGCAGACAAGTTCGAGGGGCAAGCTGGATGTTATACTTCCCATAGGTGCTCTTTCATGTGTTGTGGGTTTTTTCTGCTTGATGCATGAGCACTTCCTGGTAACATACTCCTCAATCTCTCTCTTCATGCAAGGCCAGTAGAATTGCTTTTTGGCTAGGCTCAAAACTTTCTCCACTCCGACATGGCCCATGTTGTTATGGAGGTGTGTGAGAGCTGTCTGTCGATAGGTGGAAGGCAAGACAAGTTGTTTTCTGTCTATGGTCTTTCGGTAGAGCAGGCCGTTCTCTATATGCAACCGACTCCACTCTCTTAACAGTCTTTTTGTGTTTGTGTCAACTTTAACTCTGTCGTTTTCTATCAGTGTAACGTTCTCTTTCATTTCCAGGACTTTCCCGATGGCTGGATCTGCTCTTTGCTTTTTGCTCTTGGACTAGTTATTGTCCGTGAAAACTGTAAAATGTGGGGCATAGAAAAGATGGTCCTTGAACTTGTCACAAACTGTCCACTTGAGGGCCAGAAACTCAGGTTTCCTGCTGTGCAAGTGGTAGTTTTGTTCTGCCGGTGTTAGCGTGTGTGACCTAAACCCAATCACTCTCATCTTGCCGTCTTGGTTCTGATACAGGACTGCTCCGAGCCCTATTTGGGAAGCGTCTGTGTGGAGTATGAAGGGGCTTGTAAAGTCGGGGTATGCTAACACTGGTGGCTGAGTTAATATGTCCATTAGATGCTCAAGAGTGTTTTGGTGGTCCTCGTTCCACTGTACTGGAGCTCGAGAAGATTGCTGCAGGTACTTTGTTCTGCCTCTGGATGGTTTGGGTGGCAGTGTGTCTGACTTGGCCTGAAGCAAGTTGTACAAGGGTTTGGCAATGCAGGAGAAGTCCTGCACGTATGTCCGGTAGTGACTCAGGAATCCAAGCAGCTGCCTAACCTCTCCGACCGTTTGTGGCCTCTTGTGTTTTAGCGCCTGCACTGCCTCAGTGTCCTTGGGGTCCACTTTCACTCCATCTGCGTACACTAAACAACCAACATATGGGACCTCTTTGCGGAACAGCTCACACTTTTCTGGCTTCAACTTCACACCATGGCGTTTCAAGGCTTGGAGAACTTTGCGCAGTACTTGGACATGTTCATCAAATGACTTGGAAAAGCAAAGCACGTCGTAGGTAGGGAACACAGTACTCGTCGCAGAGCATGTTAGTAGCTGAATAAACCTTTGTGAAGTTAGGCCTACATTGCACTACCTGCAGTAATTTTTACAGTGCCTTGCGAAAGTATTCGGCCCCCTTGAACTTTGCGACCTTTTGCCACATTTCAGGCTTCAAACATAAAGATATAAAACTGTAATTTTTTGTGAAGAATCAACAACAAGTGGGACACAATCATGAAGTGGAACGAAATTTATTGGATATTTCAAACTTTTTTAACAAATAAAAAACTGAATAATTGGGCGTGCAAAATTATTCAGCCCCTTTACTTTCAGTGCAGCAAACTCTCTCCAGAAGTTCAGTGAGGATCTCTGAATGATCCAATGTTGACCTAAATGACTAATGATGATAAATAGAATCCACCTGTGTGTAATCAAGTCTCCGTATAAATGCACCTGCACTGTGATAGTCTCAGAGGTCTGTTTAAAGCGCAGAGAGCATCATGAAGAACAAGGAACACACCAGGCAGGTCCGAGATACTGTTGTGGAGAAGTTTAAAGCCGGATTTGGATACAAAAAGATTTCCCAAGCTTTAAACATCCCAAGGAGCACTGTGCAAGCGATAATATTGAAATGGAAGGAGTATCAGACCACTGCAAATCTACCAAGACCTGGCCGTCCCTCTAAACTTTCAGCTCATACAAGGAGAAGACTGATCAGAGATGCAGCCAAGAGGCCCATGATCACTCTGGATGAACTGCAGAGATCTACAGCTGAGGTGGGAGACTCTGTCCATAGGACAACAATCAGTCGTATACTGCACAAATCTGGCCTTTATGGAAGAGTGGCAAGAAGAAAGCCATTTCTTAAAGATATCCATAAAAAGTGTCGTTTAAAGTTTGCCACAAGCCACCTGGGAGACACACCAAACATGTGGAAGAAGGTGCTCTGGTCAGATGAAACCAAAATCGAACTTTTTGGCAACAATGCAAAATGTTATGTTTGGCGTAAAAGCAACACAGCTCATCACCCTGAACACACCATCCGCACTGTCAAACATGGTGGTGGCAGCATCATGGTTTGGGCCTGCTTTTCTTCAGCAGGGACCGGGAAGATGGTTAAAATTGATGGGACGATGGATGGAGCCAAATACAGGACCATTCTGGAAGGAAACCTGATGGAGTCTGCAAAAGACCTGAGACTGGGACGGAGCTTTGTCTTCCAACAAGACAATGATCCAAAACATAAAGCAAAATCTACAATGGAATGGTTCACAAATAAACATATCCAGGTGTTAGAATGGCCAAGTCAAAGTCCAGACCTGAATCCACTCGAGAATCTGTGGAAAGAACTGAAAACTGCTGTTCACAAACGCTCTCTATCCAACCTCACTGAGCTCGAGCTGTTTTGCAAGGAGGAATGGGCAAAATTTAAGTCTCTTGATGTGCAAAACTGATAGAGACATACCCCAAGTGACTTACAGCTGTAATCGCAGCAAAAGGTGGCGCTACAAAGTATTAACTTAAGGGGGCTGAATAATTTTGCACGCCCAATTTTTCAGTTTTTTATTTGTTAAAAAAGTTTGAAATATCCAATAAATTTCGTTCCACTTCATGATTGTGTCCCACTTGTTGTTGATTCTTCACAAAAAATTACAATTTTATATCTTTATGTTTGAAGCCTGAAATGTGGCAAAAGGTCGCAAAGTTCAAGGGGGCCGAATACTTTCGCAAGGCACTGTACCTTGATCCTTCTGCAATGAATCCTTGGTGGTAGACTTTGCCCTGATCCAGAATTGAAAATCAGCCATAAACTTCGAGTGAGTCAGTGGGGTCCTGGATCCGGGGAAGTGGGTGACAGTCTGGCACTGTTTTGTTGTTCAGGAGGCAGTAATCAATACACAGACTTAAAGATCCGTTTACTATGAGTTCTTGAATGTATTCTTTTACTTCCATGTAAAGTGGTTTTGGGATGGAAGCATAGGCCCTTTGAACTGGCGTGTCATCTTTTGATTTCCATCTGCAGCGAGGGAATACATCCGATGTCACCACTGTCACGAGAGAACACCTCACTCTCTTCGACTAGTACCTTTTCCACTGCCTGCTGCTGCTCTGACTCAAGTGGCTGAGGTTGACTGGCGACAACCATGGCTCTGTAGGTGGATCACAGGGAGAAGTGGCTGAATTTACCTCCACTGTGGTCACTGTACTTTTTGTAAGCTGAGACAAGGACGGCTCTAGCTTGTCTGTTTCGAGGACCTTAGTGACATGCTGGATGGTACTCAGTGTGGTTCTTTTTGGGAGGATGATCTCATGCTTTGAGTGGTTGGAGATGAGTATCTTTACATATGGTCTTTGGGTGTTGTTGATCTCTAAGAGGCCTTCTCCCACACTTAGCTGTCTTAAAGCATTGTTTTCTTGTGTAGGTTCATAGAGCACAAGGGGGGCTGAAGTGTCAAAGTTTTGGGGTACCCTTGCACTGCTTTTCTAGCTGGGATGATTATATTGTCTTTTCCTGTTCTTACTGTGGCTGGGTCACAGTCAGTTCCTCTTGGCACTTGAATGAAATTGACCATGGCCACCACTTGTTCTTCTTCCATTCCAAAAGCTCTATGAAGGAGGGTGATGAGTGTGGCAATGGCATCTTTGTCTGATTTCTGTCTTTGACTAATTGCTCCAAGCACATTGGCTCCTACTATTGGTTGGGGGAGTGACAGTTTGCTAACTAGAAATGGTGCCTGTACAGTGAGATTGGGGTCTTCCTGGCCTGCAAGAGTGACAGTTAGCTCGACCCACCCATCATAGGGAATGGCTTGACCACTGACTGCGTAAACCTCCAGCTCATTCTCCAAGAGCTCTTGCAGGGGTCTCACGGCATAACAGGGAATGTGTCTTCTGACCCACTGTCTGTCAACTATGCTTACTTGTGAACCGGAGTCAAATAAAACTGTTACTGGGTAACCACTTATTAGACATTTAAGGAGGCTTTTCTTACCAACTAGGAGGACCCTGCAACTCGTGGTACTTTGACAGGAGGATGCTTGTGACTTGCTTTTGCATTTGGAGTATTTTCTTGTCTGTCTGGTGCAATGCTTAGTAAACTGCTTGGTAGGTTGTGCAGGGGTTGGCTTTAGTGTCTGGGACTGAGGCTCTGCACCGGTCTCTGGCTGTCCCTTGACAGAGACCAATTCCCATTTCCCTGAAACTCGGTCCACTTCAAGCACCCCACTGCTCTCTAAGGATTTCTTCATCTGTGACTTGGCTGTGTGAAACAAGGGGTCTGAATCTCTGTCGCAAGTCAATATACTTCGCCCCAACCCCTTGGTAGACTGTGTGGAGGAAAACCTCTTGTATAGTCTTAGGATTATAGGAAATATCAGAGTGTGCTTGTTTCGACTGGAAAATTAGTTTTTGTTTGAGTCCAATCATGCGATACAGGAACTGTTGAGGAGATTCTTGTTCTGCTTGTCTAGCACACATTAATTCCTGAAACATCTCAGTGGTTGCCTTTTCCCCAAGGTGAGATCTAAGGAAGCCCTGAAGTTCTGGGAGGGACAGTTCATCTTTGTGCATAAGCATGTCCTTAAATGTGCCAGGTTTGATAATTCTAAGAACACCTCTCACAATCTCAGCTTCTGCAAATCCTTCTTTAACTCCTTCCTTGATCTGTTTAGTGAGACTGCTGTAACTAATGTCAGAGCTATTGTCTCCAATTTGTCCTCCAAACACTTTCCTATCTCCCGCGCAGAGAGTTTAAAGGTCTTTTAGGGTAACTGGTTGTTCTGCCCTTGACTTTCTGGTTTGGTGTGGAGGCAAGTGGCTTTGATGATAGGTTTTAGCTGGCGGCTGGGGACAGTGGTCTTACTCTGCCTTAGTCATTCACTCAGTTCCTCATATGCTCTCCTCAACTCCTCTATTGACTGTGTCTCCGAGTGGATGCTTGTATTGGTTTGAAGGTCTGGTCGACTGTCAGGAGGGGGTGGATCTGGCATTATATTAGAGGGATGGGGCCTAGGCATGTTAGGTGTTTCAAACTCGGCAGGAGGATCAGCAAGGGTGCCAACTGCAATGACTTGGCTCACCAGATCATTTAACATAAGTGACTGACTCATGCCCTCATCCTCCAGTTGTAGTAAGGTGTCTGACTGAAGGTAGGAAGTGACATAATCCATGCAGCTTTCCTTGTCATTCTGGCTGAACTGGGTTGTGTCATTGGTGTCTTCTGGAATACTCTTTGCTAATTCGTAGAGATTTGTACTGGAGAGGGTAAACATTCGTCCTCTAATGTTCCATATCAACTCCTTTCGTGCTGTCGACATGGTCTATATGTAGTCTTAGTTCTTTGGCAATGTAACTCTGCAGTGATTAGCATGCATCAGCGTTCCTGTACAACAGTGTGACTCTCTGATGGGGCGGTGAACCTTATGCACCCTGATCCCACTCCTTGGACACCCGCTGGCTGACTTGGCTGAAGTGGCACTCTGGTCACTGTTGCCTCTGGTTCTTGTATCACTGGATCTGCTTCTCTGCGACTGTAGAGGAGAGATCCCGGACGAGCCCCCACAGTTTGTTACGGGTCCTGGGCATGGTGACCACAATAACAAAAAGAATGGAGAAGAATCTGTAAAATAAAGGTAGAGTGCATGAGCAGTGATGACAGGAGCACTCGTGTCTTTCTCCAGATTACTTCTAATGGGAAACCAGAAATTGGTCCGCATTAGGCAATCCGGAAATTGGTCCGCATTAGGCAATCCGGAACAGACTACTCTGGTGTCCAAGGTTCCGCTTGCAGCTACACTACTCTAAACCCATTATTTATACAGGAATACATATCATGCATGTTGATTAATTATGCTCTTAATATTTAAAGGGGGTCCACGCTCTAAAAGCGTTATTAAAATAAAGCTTGACCCTTGGCTCAGCCTCCATAATATCAAATGTGGTTGTGCATATTTGGGTGCACCACACATTCATGGGTTATTTTGCAAGCTACTTATTGTGTGTGGATTTAAGTGTCAGATCAGTGAGTCTCAAGGAGCACGCCTCCTGAGCGCAATGCTGCTCATTGTGGAAAGTTGGTATGTGAGACTGTTGATGATAAAGAGGCTGCAGGACTGAATTTGCTAAGGAGGTATTACTCAAAGCCAGTGTGTGCGCTGCTGCCAGTCACTCCGAGCTGCGCAGGGTTACGGTATAATGAGAAAACACAGTATGTCCTAAAAACAAGAAAAGTATCTTCTTATAATGAGAAAGGCTTCTCATCATAACAAGATATGCAGGGGGTTCTGTGTGCAGGTTATGGAATTCACACTTGAGTGCACGAGTTCATTCACACAGGCGTGCACAAGACAACAACTGCTGACCATACAATGAGTGCCTGTGGTAGATTTGGAGAACTGATATTTTTCCAGGGGTTGTGATCTTTTAACTGAAGTGATGGGCTAGAGTAATTAATGTTCTGGACTTCATTTTTAAAAAGTGAGTAAATAGACATTTGATTCATTAATTTACATTGACTTTAGAAAGTGTTCAAACACCTTCACTTTTTGCTGGTGGTCTCCAGTCAATGTCTAGATACAAGAAGAATTAAAACCAACTAGATATAACTGACAAAGGTTTGGAGTGCCACAGGAAATGGCCTGAATATATTTATGGAAGTGAGAGATTTCAGTTTTTGATTTTTAATAAAATTTCTGATGTTGTAAAAGCATGTTTTTTCACTTTGGTATTATGGGTTATTAGGTGGAGATTGATGGGCAAAATGGCCAATTTATTTATTTATAATTAAATCTACAACACAATGTAAAAAAAAGCAAAGGGGTCTGTGATTCATTTCTTATAGAGGAACATATCTGATCAATCTTGGCTGCAGCTCACTGATAAAACTGTTGTAAGTTTAAATATTTAACTTGGAATTAAAGTGATGGACTTTAACCTTTACTCATTTTCATGTGGAGTGAACACCGTTATGATCAGAGCACATGTGAATGTGACAAGAATTCGACAGCTCATAGAAATGAAGATGACACTATTCACCTTATACAGAAAACTGGCAGGTTTGCATTCTGCAGTGGGTAAGAATATTGTTTATTCTTTGTTGTTATTTGGACTTCAAGTGTCTGGGTTGACCGGTACATTCTGTTTTGACTCTGAGAAAATCTGTTTCTCTAAACTGCAGGTCGACTGTTCTTACATAAAGGTCTGTCTGTGGTGTACAGCATGTGATCATCTAAGAAGTATTTGTTACTTCTTGCTGCTACTATAACTGTAAAATAATCCTAAAATATTTTTGAGAAATAATGCAAAACACAGAGTAAATTTCTAGATCATAAGACATCTGCAGTACTTGTGTAAAAATGCTTTCCTAGATCTGCAGCAATTGTAATTTTGTTTGTAGACTGAATGAGGTATTTTCTATAACGTTTCTCTTTGTGGGTAAGCTGAAAACCTGGTAGATGGATAAGAATTGCAGAATTTGGTGGAAAGGAATTGATCGATTATTTCAGTTACTCAACCGGTAATTTTTTTTTTTTTAAGTAAAATGTAAAAATCTCAAGGTATGGCAAGTTGTAAAATGTCTGCTGTCTCTCATTGCTATGGACGACATTAGAGAATTTCAGATACAATGTCACCTGTAATACTGTACCTCTCTTTTCTGTAATGCCTACAAGTTCACGGTCCCCGTATATTTTTTTTATCTGCAGGTGCAGTTCGGTGGAGGAGCAGTTATCGACCATCTCCTCTTTTGACAGCTGCTCCTGTTCGTGCTCTCATAGATGAACGGATCAGCATTAAAGGGACTTTCCTTCCCCCACACTGCCCAATTACACTATGTGCACAAATGCACAGTGAGGATGGTGACCTATGGGAGGCATTTGCCCATTATAATACAAATTCAGACGGCACTGTGAACTGTGAGTCACACAGAGTTTGTAGCATTCCATAATCACTGTTGGCTCATACAGACAGGTGACAAACAAAAGGAAAAGCCAACATAAAGTGTCTCAGTAAGGTGCTGGGCCACCGTGTTCCACCAGAACAGCTTCAGAGCTCCTGGGCAATGATTCACCAGTTCCTGGACTCTACTGGAGGGATGAACACCATTCTTCCAAAGATGTTCCCTCATGTGGTGTTTTGATGATGGTGGTGGAGACATTGTCTAACATGTTGGTCCTAAATCTCTTATAAATGTTCACCTGGGTTGAGATCTGCTGACTGAAGACCACAGCATATGATTCTCATCATTGTCACACTCATAAAACCATTGAGTGAGCCCTCGTGCCCCATGGTCATCCTGAAGAGACCACTTGTTTATTCAGGCTTTCCTTTTATTTGTTGCCTGTCTATATATAATGATTTGATATAAATGGAATTATTAAACACACAATATTATTATATTTATATAATATATAAGATAACTCCATAGATTGTAGATGTGAAAAGCATTTGTCTAGTTGGTGTTGGAAAAAAACACAAATAATAATTTTAATGTACTTTTTTTCCAGATAGTTTTATTCTTACTGTTTAAAATGGATACAGTTACAATAAAAAAAATCACTATTAATAATCACCTTTATTTGGCCAAGTATGTCACACAAGGAATTTGTTTCCAGTTCAGAACCAAGGCAGCCATCTGCAGCGCCACTTCACACCAATGGCTCTAACCATCG
Organism: Monopterus albus; assembly: GCF_001952655.1. Taxonomy (NCBI): domain Eukaryota; kingdom Metazoa; phylum Chordata; class Actinopteri; order Synbranchiformes; family Synbranchidae; genus Monopterus; species Monopterus albus. The sequence goes on along the minus strand of NW_018127898.1, from coordinate 1,401,569 downwards.
GGTTAAATTGGGGGTTCAGTGGAAGTGGAATGCAGGCACTGAGATTCAAACCGCCAACCTTCCGGTTGGGAGATGACTGCTCTACCCACTGAACCACAGTCACCCCTACACTTGCTAATATATTAACAAATAACAATATTAACAATTGGACAAAGAAAGGGTTTGTAGTGTAAAGTTGTCATTGAAATTCAAGTGGTAAAACAAAAAACAAGTCAACATTTAATTTGTTTATTGTGGAAGTCACTTTTAGATTTGATGAGACTTTTAGACTTTTGTTCAGGGTTTTGCTCAGTTGATCTTCTCCCATCTATGTTTGTCCCTAAAATAGTGACCAGAGACCATTCGGTTGGGGGCTCATATTTGGGCTGTGAGCCAATGGGACTCTTCTGGGGAATGCAGGGGGATCCTGGGAACAAAGGCCCTTTGAGGCAGGTGACATGAACAGGCTCAGTGAGCACTAAGGACAGTGACGTTTACCCAGCTGTCCGTTCTACACTTGTAGCAGGAGTGGAGGATGCGGAGTTTGTTTAATTTACTATTACAACCTAATTCAAACATATAAACAGATGTGGCTCTCATTCATTCTGCAGCTACAGATGTTCAGCCTTTGCCCACATGTTCATTTAATCATTGTTTGTTTCATGTGTGTCACACTTGTACAAATTTGCCATCAGTGGTCAGTCTGTCTAAAATGTAGTGAAGTCAAAGTCTGAAGTAACAGAAAATGAAAATACTCAAGTAGAGACACCTCAACATTGTATTTAACCACGGTACTTGAGTAAATGTACTTGGTTACTTGCCACCTCTCTTTGTCATTGCATATTACAGCAGAAACAACAGAGGTTGATGACAGTTTCCTGACTGGGTTTTGCTCAGTTGATCTTCTCCCATCTATGTTTGTCCCTAAAATAGTGACCAGGGACCATTCGGTTGGGGGCTCATATTTGGGCTGTGAGCCAATGGGACTCTTCTGGGGAATGCAGGGGGATCCTGGGGTCAAAGGCCCTTTGAGGCAGGTGACATGAACAGGCTCAGTGAGCGCTAAGGACAGTGACCTACTTAGTTACTTGCCACCGCTCTTTGTCATGGCATATTACAACAGAAACAATAGAAGTTGATGACAGTTTCCTGACTGACCTGTGCTCTTTTTCACAGATTGAGGAAGATAAACGTATTGACTCCATACACAGTGCAGATATCCTTGCTGGAGGGCCACATTTCCCCCAGTGAGGCACAGGGCACTGAGCTAGCTACTGTAATCACTGAGCGCTGGTATATAGCACCAGGCGTACGGAGAATAGATATTCGTCAAAATGGAGTTGTAGGGACGTTATTCTTACCCCCTGGTGAGCAGACGCTTTGAAGTATTCACTCAGAGATTTTAAAACTGATGTGGAAAGGCTGTGTCCTCTGAACAGCATCTGTGGTACTGACTTCCTGTAGGCCCGGGTCCATTTCCAGGCATGTTGGACCTGTGGGGAATGGGTGGAGGACTGATGGAGTACCGCGCTGCCCTGATTGCATCCAGAGGCTATGCTAGTTTGGCCCTTGCCTTCCTGGGGCACAAAGATTTACCTGGCCCACGCAACACCTTGAATGTTGGTGATTCATATTTCAAGGTG
>NW_018127898.1:1391870-1397705 GCF_001952655.1 Monopterus albus | reverse complement strand
GCCCCCCCCCCCCTTCGCCGCCTCCCCTGCCAAAGAGATACTGTGGTCGGCCTCCGCTGCATCCGACAATACATCGCCATGGACAGCGCGCACTTCCACCGCACTGACACGCTTGATCGTGTCTGCTGCAACAGCCCGTAGACTGTCGCTGGCTTCAGCTTGCAGGTGAGCCGCTTGCTTCATCACAGAAATTTCGGCCTGAAGATGCTCCATTTTACGAAGCAAGCCACACACATCCATACTCATAAATGTCACAGGTGGCAGTTCCTCTAGATAGTGAGACACAAATCTGGGGGTGTCCTCCCCACACTCGTTCAAAACTTTAAGGCAAGCCTTAACATTATTAACGCCTTTATGCACTCCCTTATGCAAGATGTTACGCTGGGTAGTGATATTTTAATTATTTTGTCATTTCCACAAATCTTCTGATTTGTTTTGCTTGGACAGGCAGCATTTCACCTGCTTCAGAATCATCATCAAGTCTGTGCCGACAGAGTTGGGATCATTGGTATCTCTTACGGATCCTACCTGGCTCTTCGAATTGCCACTCAGATGGGTGTCAAAGTACGTCAGGGAGGCCTGTCTCTGTCATCCATTTCTAAATCTACACTTTGGTCAATACATAACTCTTTGTACCGAACATGAACAATCATATCTTTTACAAGAATGGGTATAAAAATAAACATACAAAATGTTTAGCAATAGAAAATTAGTAGTGCTTTTTATTAAGTTCTAACATTGTCCTCTTCATCTCCAGCCAGCCTGTTTGATTTGTATCAATGGCCCAATAGGAAGTAACATTCTGCTCTTAGATGCAGAGGACGGGGCTGATGACTATAACAGGTAAATTGTATTATTACAGATAGGGTCTCCTATCTTGTATGACACTTCATTGATAAATTTGGAGCCTAAAGTTCTGGTATTAATCTTATAGGTTGTTAATTTAAGGAGAGAGCCCACACAGGCACAGGGAGAACATGCAAACTCCACACAGAAAGGCCCCGGTCTTGAGGCTCGAACCTGGAGCCTTCTTGCTGTGCAGCGCTAACCACCATGCCACCCTGTAACACTGAAATTATTTCCATAAATGTATCTTGTGGTTTTTTCTGTTACCTTGTCCTTTAGTGACCAGAAACACTGGACGTTCGATGAGCAAGGCCATGTCAGTTTCAGAGAGGTGTCCTTACCTGCTAACATTCGTCCTGAGGCCATATTGAAGGTGTTGTGAGCTTGCAGCTTCTCTGTCCTCATGATAGCCCACCAGCAAACATACATGTGCACTGACAATATCCTAGCAATATTTTTTTTTGTCAATTTCAAACACTCTGATCTAAAATCATTTCTTGAGTCTTTGCAGATAGAGAACATTGCTTGCCCATTAATGGCCATTGTAAGTGAAGATGACCTGAGCACTGCAAGCATAGAAAGTGCAAATGTGGTAGGTAATAATTAAGTCAAATCAAGATTTTTATTTGCCATTTATGCATAAACAGACAGTCTAGGCATATAGGAATTATTGTGCAGCTCTCCTTTAGAGTCAGGTAAGGAGTCAAAAGCCAGAAAGAACATTCTTAAAATAAAAAAGGAGACAAAGCCTTAAAACTGCAATACACAAAAATAGGATAATAGTATTTTCCACAGTGAACTTCAAACATCGCACTTAGTAATTCACATGGTGGAATTGGATATGTCATTACATTTGGTGAGGTAGAGAGGGGTTATAACATACTAAAAGACAATTTATATTCAGGCTTGTTTCCATTGCTTGGTAAAGAATGTCCTGCTATTATTCAGGTCCCCCAGGAGAACACTGTTGATGAGATGCTCTTAGAAAAATACCTTTCGGAACATTTCTGTATTATTATTGCGTATGTCTAGTAAGGGGTTATTGCACATATAATCTCACATTCGCTTTAACATGGCACAAATAAGCAAAAAAAAAGACAAAAGAGAAACAACCTGACTCCAAGTGAACTGCGACATCGCACCCCAAGAAGCGCCATCTTGTTAATTAACACTGGTTAAATATCCAGTGTTTTCCTAAACTGTTTGTGATCCTTTTTAATTCCAGCAGTTGAACAACCTGAATTTTAAAGAATGACCCTGATTTTATGCAATGTAAAGGCTCATTTTCCCTCTTTCTTTCTTTCTTTCTTTTTTGTTTTCTTCTCAGATTGAGGAGACTCTGAAGGCTGCGGGTAAATCTGAGCTGTTCACCCGGTTGTCATACCCCGGTGCCGGTCACCTGATTGAGCCGCCTTACGCGCCAAATGCAAGATTATCCCTGTGGCGCAATAAACCAAAAAAATGTGAGCCTGATCCAGTTTTATACTTGTTGTCATTACATTTTAACTGTTAGACCCTTAATTGTAATATTAAAGTGAAAATAACTGTAGTTCTGATGTTTGTTCTTTTTTCTCCTGCAGTGTTCACTCTGTGGGGAGGTCAGCCCACCCCCCACGCTGCTGCCCAGGAAGATGCATGGGAGAAGATGCTGGACTTCATGGAAAGCAATCTGAGAAGATGAATCTGTGGTGAAGTGGTCTTTAACAAGAGAAATGTCTTGTTTTAAATCTGTCTGTGAGCTGATGCATTTATCTGAAAGAGTTTCACATGCACAGAACAGATATTTTTTGTCACAGTCTTTGTCCTGTCTCCACCACTTGTTTTCCCTGTAGTGTTAGACTCAGCCCATCGGTGTCGTTAGACCACTTGCACGTGCCCCACTGTAAATCGGCTGTGCCCCAGTAAAGCTGCAAGTCTAGCAACGCCCATGACTCAGCCCGTCTTTGATCCAGGTTTCCCTTTTTTGCCACCTGCTCTGCTCTGGTCCAGCATGTGAGCCAAGTCTCCACAGTCACTCACTGCCAGATTGTCATCAATGAAGCACTCGTGACTCTCCAGCGTTTGTGCTTTCTACTTGTCTTGGTTTTGAATTGATTTGTCCCTTGGACTCTGACCCTGCCTTTCCTACGCTGTGTTGCTGGATTCTGCTGGCACCTGCAGCTGCAATCCTGTGCACACTGTGCATTTTGACATGATTTTGCCTAAAGTGTTACATTGCTGCATCTGGCTGTCAATTAATGATCAACACACAGTATAACATATATAGAGAAATATAGTTTCACATATATGGCCAAGGAGCTGTCTGATATAATATGGCAGACCCCTAGAGTGGATCACATCATCTCTACCCTCTAACGTGAGCCCTGCAGCTTGCACTCAATCCAAGCTGCGTTGTAAATATCCACATTAGCTGAGGCTGCACTCTCGAGCAGGAGCTTTTACTTCTCAAAGAAGAAGTTATTCTGCTGTTTGAGGTCAAAAGAGGGTGTAGTTGTTTAAAAGGCGCTGAGGAGCGATCTCCAAATGCAGTCACAGCCACTTACTGCATCCACAGTGTGAGTGAGGGTGCCCGTAGATCCTGTTGGCTGCGTGCTGGGCACTAAGATGTCAGAGGTTGGCATGTTTATGGCGTATGCGAATTAGAGACGTATGTATTTACTTTGCATTAGTTTTGCGACATGTCAGCACTGAACTGGCTACCTAAAGGTAGGCTACTTTGTTCATTTATTTTGTGGTTTGATTCTGTAATAAGAGTATTTTACGTAGGTTCGATACATTACCATTATTATCTTTTCATTTTAATGTACTTTGAGTCAGAAGATCTCACATTGACGTTTGCAATAAAATGACCACATTATAAATACGGTGCCATGCTATCATTACAATCTGTGTTCACATTGTGAGCGCCACATGATCATTGTTGTTTATCGGCCATGATGCATGACTAATATACTGGGTGTAACTATAAATAGGTTTTTGCAATCCGCAGTTCACTTGACCGCAGTATTTTCTAACGTGTTTCTTGAAGTACCACTAGTAAAGTTAAATTAATTGTGAGTGGTCGTCATTGTTATCTTTTGTTAGTCAAATTTGTCATGACAGTTTCTTTCTATGTGCACAATGGGCTGACAGGCAGTGGCGCATGCACCTGGAGTCCTATAGCTCCACACCATGCGCACGTGTTTTTGTGGTTTTGCCTAAGTTTTAGAAGAGCTGTTTAATATATCACACACCGCTAGAGGGGATCTACTCCCTAATACGAGCCTCGTCCTGACACAGCTTGGAGTGACAGCAGCGCACACACTGACTATGCCTGCTGTCAATAATGTATGTAACATCACCAGGACATGTGCAGGGTATTCTTCTTATTGAACATGGCTCACTGACTGCACTCATTCATGGGTTATTTTGCAAGCTACTTATTGTGTGTGGATTTAAGTGTCAGATCAGTGAGTCTCAAGGAGCGCACCTCCTGAGCGCAATGCTGCTCATTGTGGAAAGTTGGTATGTGAGACTGTTGATGATAAAGTGACTGCAGGACTGAATTTGATAAGGAGGTATTACTCAAAGCCAGTTTGTGCGCTGCTGCCAGTCACTCCGAGCTGCGCAGGGTTACGGTATAACGAGAAAACACAGTATGTCCTGAAAACGAGAAAAGTATCTTCTTATAACGAGAAACACCTTCACTTTTTGCTGGTGGTCTCCAGTCAATGTCTAGATACAAGAAGAATTAAAACCAACTAGATATAACTGACAAAGGTTTGGAGTGCCACAGGAAATGGCCTGTGTATTTATGGAAGTGAGAGATTTCAGTTTTTGATTTTTAATAAATTTGCAAAAATAACATTTTTCACATTGTCATTATGGGTTGTTGAGTGTAGCTTGATGGGCAGAATGGCAGTTTTATTTGAATTAAAATCAACAGCACAGTAAAAGGTGCAAACCATGAAGGGGTCTGAATACATCTGAACCACTCTTTATGTAAAGGGTCTGTCAAATTCATGTTATACCTCCGTTTCCTTTTTAGACAGGAAAGCCATTTTCTTCAATAGCCACAATGTTTCCAAACCAGAGTCGTCCTCAGACTTGACTTCGGTACGTCCACACCGTCACTGACTAAAATCCCATGTGTCTTTTTCAGTTTCGTTGTTAATATGCTTCAATATTTATGTTGATCTCAGAGAGAGAATGTCGAGGGAGTGTCTCAGCCACCCAATGAGGATGTCATCAGAGAGTTGTCCAAGTCCTTGCGGCAGGCGCTGAGTGTGTCCTTGTTTGGCATTGATGTCATCATCAACAACCAAACAGGCCAACATGCTGTCATTGACATCAATGCATTCCCTGGTAGGTGCTGCCTCTCCTCCACAGGGGTGGTTTATATTTGATTAAGTCAAGTGGAATATACGTTTCATTTTGACGTAGACTACTTACTCTGGTCACCTGGTTGTCACTCTTTCTGGTACCAGTGTCTAAAAACTGCTGTCGTCTCTTTCTGTGCATCAGTTCTGTTGAAATACATGTATAGCCCCTGTCACCTGGCTAATCCTTAACTGAATGAGGCCAAAACATGATCTGTCAATGTGGCAACTTTGTATTAGAATTCTGCCATTAATCCCACTTTTCATTAAAATGAACCCAAAATATCTTTGCTGGGAGTATGCATAATCAAATTAATGTACATTATTCCAACTTCTGTTATAGTTTTTATCTTTAGATGTAGTGGATTAAGTCTCACTGCTTTCGCTCTCTTCACTTGAATGGAGTAGGTATATAAACTACCCGTGTAAACGGTTTTCTGTACATTCAGAAGAGAGATTCTAACATTTCTTTCTAAATAGGAAAGTCTTCCTATATTTCCAGGTTATGAGGGTGTCCCAGAGTTTTTCAGTGACCTCCTGAACCACATCAGCAGCGTGCTTCAGAGCCACAACCCTGACTTCACCCCTGCCAATGAGCAGCGCAGAAGCCCGCCAGCTAGCACTCCGGTAC
>NW_018127898.1:1388135-1390978 GCF_001952655.1 Monopterus albus | reverse complement strand
AGGAAGATGCATGGGAGAAGATGCTGGACTTTATGGGAAGCAATCTGAGAAGATGAATCTGTGGTGAAGTGGTCTTTAACAAGAGAAATGTCTTGTTTTAAATCTGTCTGTGAGCTGATGCATTTATCTGAAAGAGTTTCACATGCACAGAACAGATATTTTTTGTCACAGTCTTTGTCCTGTCTCCACCACTTGTTTTCCCTGTAGTGTTAGACTCAGCCCATCGGTGTCGTTAGACCACTTGCACGTGCCCCACTGTAAATCGGCTGTGCCCCAAGTAAAGCTTCAAGTCTAGCAACTATAAATAGGTTTTTGCAATCCGCAGTTCACTTGACCGCAGTATTTTCTAACGTGTTTCTTGAAGTACCACTAGTAAAGTTAAATTAATTGTGAGTGGTCGTCATTGTTATCTTTTGTTAGTCAAATTTGTCATGACAGTTTCTTTCTATGTGCACAATGGGCTGACAGGCAGTGGCGCATGCACCTGGAGTCCTATAGCTCCACACCATGCGCACGTGTTTTTGTGGTTTTGCCTAAGTTTTAGAAGAGCTGTTTAATATATCACACACCGCTAGAGGGGATCTACTCCCTAATACGAGCCTCGTCCTGACACAGCTTGGAGTGAGAGCAGCGCACACACTGACTATGCCTGCTGTCAATAATGTATGTAACATCACCAGGACATGTGCAGGGTATTCTTCTTATTGAACATGGCTCACTGACTGCACTCATTCATGGGTTATTTTGCAAGCTACTTATTGTGTGTGGATTTAAGTGTCAGATCAGTGAGTCTCAAGGAGCGCACCTCCTGAGCGCAATGCTGCTCATTGTGGAAAGTTGGTATGTGAGACTGTTGATGATAAAGTGACTGCAGGACTGAATTTGATAAGGAGGTATTACTCAAAGCCAGTTTGTGCGCTGCTGCCAGTCACTCCGAGCTGCGCAGGGTTACGGTATAACGAGAAAACACAGTATGTCCTTAAAACGAGAAAAGTATCTTCTTATAACGAGAAACACCTTCACTTTTTGCTGGTGGTCTCCAGTCAATGTCTAGATACAAGAAGAATTAAAACCAACTAGATATAACTGACAAAGGTTTGGAGTGCCACAGGAAATGGCCTGAATATATTTATGGAAGTGAGAGATTTCAGTTTTTGATTTTTAATAAAATTTCTGATGTTGTAAAAGCATGTTTTTTTGATGGGCAAAATAGCCAATTTATTTTTATAGTTAAATCTACAACACAATGTAAAAAAGTGAAGGGGTCTGTGATTCATTTCTTACAGAGGAACATATATGTCTGATCAATCTTGGCAGCAGTTCACCTATAAAACTGTTGTAAGGTTAAATATTTAACTTGGAATGACAGTATTGTTTGAATAAACAGCAATGACTTTAAAGTGATGGACTTTAACCTTTACTCGTTTTCATGTAGAGTGAACGACGTAATGATCAGAGCACATGTGAATGTGACAAGAATTCGACAGCTCATAGAAATGAAGATGACACTATTCACCTTATACAGAAAACTGGCAGGTTTGCATTCTGCAGTGGGTAAGAATATTGTTTATTCTTTGTTGTTATTTGGACTTCAAGTGTCTGGGTTGACCGGTACATTCTGTTTTGACTCTGAGAAAATCTGTTTCTCTAAACTGCAGGTCGACTGTTCTTACATAAAGGTCTGTCTGTGGTGTACAGCATGTGATCATCTAAGAAGTATTTGTTACTTCTTGCTGCTACTATAACTGTAAAATAATCCTAAAATATTTTTGAGAAATAATGCAAAACACAGAGTAAATTTCTAGATCATAAGACATCTGCAGTACTTGTGTAAAAATGCTTTCCTGGATCTGCAGCAATTGTAATTTTGTTTGTAGACTGAATGAGGTATTTTCTATAATGTTTCTCTTTGTGGGCAAGCTGACAACCTGGTAGATGGATATTTGTAGAATTTGGTAGAAAGGAATTGATTGATTATTTCAGTTACTCAACCAGTGATTTTTTTTAAAGTAAAATGTAAAAAGGTATGACATGTTGTAAAATGTCTGCTGTTGTCTCATGAACTACTGCACTCAGTGAAAACAGTCTGGGACACGTTTCTCTTCACTGTCTATGAACATTTTGATGCAGAAATCATAAAAGGTCTGGGTCAGGTAGGTCAGACTGTAGCACTGGAATATGAAACCTGTCACCATGTCAAAGTGTCATTGGCTCCCGGTGCTTGTGAACAGTGCATGCATGCAGTGTTAAAAATTCACCACATTTTCTCTCATTGCTTTGGCCGACATTAGAGAATTTCAGATACAATCTTCTTCTTCTTCTTCCGGCTGTTCCCGTTAGGGGTCGCCACAGCAATTCATCTGTTTCCACCTAACTCTATCCTCAGCATCCTCTACTCTCACCCCAATTAACTTCATGACCTCTTTTAGCACATCCATATATCTCCTCTTTGGCCTTCCTCTTGACCTCTTGCCTGGCAGCTCCATCTCCAACATCCTTCTACCAATATAACCACTATCCCTCCTCTGCACATGTCCAAACCATCTCAATCTGGCCTCTCTGACCTTGTCCCCAAAACAGCTGACCTGAGCTGTCCTTCTGATGTGCTCATTCCTAATCCTGTCCATCCTGGTCACTCCTAAAGAGAACCTCAACATCCTCATCTCTGCTACCTCCATCTCTGCCTCTTGTCTTTTCCTCACTGCTACAGTCTCTAACCCATACAGCATAGCTGGTCTCACTACTGTCTTGTACACCTTTCCTTGGATTCTTGCTGACACTCTTCTGTCACACAACACTCCTGACACCTTTCTCCACCCACTCCAACCCGCCTGCACTCGCCT
>NW_018127898.1:1378398-1380070 GCF_001952655.1 Monopterus albus | reverse complement strand
ATACATGTGCACTGACAATATCCTAGCAATATTTTTTTTATCATTTCCAACACTGATCTAAAATCATTTCTTGAGTGTTTGCAGATAGAGAACATTGCTTGCCCATTAATGGTCATTGTGAGTGAAGATGACCCGAGCGCTGCAAGCATAGAAAGTGCAAATGTGGTAGGTAATAATTAATTAATTAACACTGGTTAAATATCCAGTGTTTTCCTAAACTGTTTGTGATCCTTTTTAATTCCAGCAGTTGAACAACCTGAATTTTAAAGACTGACCACTTCAGCTCTAAATGACCCTGATTTTCTTGCAATTTAAATGTGCATTTCCCCTCTTTCTTTCTTTTTTTTTTGATTTGTTCTCAGATTGAGGAGACTCTGAAGGCTGCGGGTAAATCTGAGCTGTTCACCCGGTTGTCATACCCCGGTGCCGGTCACCTGATTGAGCCGCCTTACGCGCCAAATGCAAGATTAGCTCTGTGGCGCAGTAAACCAAAAAAATGTGAGCCTGATCCAGTTTTATACTTGTTGTCATTACATTTTAACTGTTAGACCCTTGATCATAATATTAAAGCGAAAATAATTGTAGTTCTGATGTTTGTTCTTTTTTCTCCTGCAGTGTTCACTCTGTGGGGAGGTCAGCCCACCCCCCACGCTGCTGCCCAGGAAGATGCATGGGAGAAGATGCTGGACTTCATGGAAAGCAATCTGAGAAGATGAATTTGTGGTGAAGTGGTCTTTAACAAGAGAAGTGTCTTGTTTTAAATCTGTCTGTGAGCTGATGCATTTATCTGAAAGAGTTTCACATGCACAGAACAGATATTTTTTTGTCACAGTCTATGTCCTGTCTCCACCACTTGTTTTCCCTGTAGTGTTAGACTCAGCCCCTGCCTTTGATCCAGGTTTCCCTTTTTTTGCTACCTGCTCTGCTCTCATCCAGCATGTGAGCCAAGTCTCCACAGTCACTCACTGCCAGATTGTCATCAATGAAGCACTCGTAACTCTCCAGCATTTGTGCTTTCTGCTTGCCTTTCCTATGCTGTGTTGTTGGATTCAGTGGCACCTGCAGCTGCAATCCTGTGCACACTGTGCATTTTGATATGATTTTGCCTAAGTGTTACGTTGCTGTGTCTGGCTGTCAATTAATGATCAACATACAGTATAACATGTATAGAGAAGTATAGTCTCACGTTTATGGCCCAAGGAGCTGTCTGATATAATATGGCAGATCCCTAGAGTGGATCACATCATCTCTACCCTCTAACGTGAGCCCTGTAGCTTGTAGCGTGAAATAGCAGTGCACACATTAACGTGACCTGCTGTAACAATTTGTCCTTCCAAACAGGAAAATTTCCCAATTGTATGAAAATAGCAAAGGTTATTCCGTTATATAAATGTGGAGATAGGCATAATATTACAAATTATAGACCAATTTCTTTATTATCGCAGTTCTCTAAAATCTTAGAAAAACTCTTTAATGCTAGATTAGATAAATTTTTGGACAAACATAAAATTTTAACTGAAAAGCAGTATGGTTTTAGATCTAATAGATCTACAGCGCTTGCAATTACTGAATTTGTAGAAGGTGTTACCAGTGCCTGGGACAACAAGAAACACACATTGGGGATTTTTATTGATTTTCAAAAGGCCTTTGACACTATTAATTTTGAAATTTT
>NW_018127898.1:1376079-1377696 GCF_001952655.1 Monopterus albus | reverse complement strand
TTGAGGGGCCACCTAAATTTAAAAACTCAGGTTATACGTACAACGAGTAAAGGTTTTTGTATATCTGTGTGTGGGGTAAAATTATGGAATAGATTGGGTGATGATTTTAAAAAATGTATAAGTGTAAAACAATTTAAGAACAAATATAAAAAGGTCTGCATAGCTAGGTATTGGATACAGAAAGTGTAATGATATTATCATGATATTATTGGTATATTTATGGGTGGGATATGAATAATTTATTGTATATAATTTGGTTATTAATTGTGCAATTGTGATTTCTGGCTAGAAGGAATGCAGTGATTCGGGGCCGCGGGAATTTAACCAGTGTATCTGTTTAGCTTAACACTTGAGTTGGGTTAATCATAGTTTGGATTATCAGGGGTAGAACTAGATAAGTATTACTTCTTTCTACTCCTTTGCAAGCATGTAATGATCATTTATCATCATGAGACTTTTTTTTTCCTCTTTTCTTTTTTGGGTTTTCTCTGGTTGTTTTGAGGTATATATTGATTATGATTTCTTTTCCCTTATCTGTTTTATTATATGCTTGGAATTAATAAATAAATAAATAAACATCACTAGGACATGTGCACGAGCATGAGTATTTTAGACCTATTTATCATGGCTCATAATGTGCATTAATGTGTTATTTGGTGGACTATTTATTCAGAGTGGATTAAAGTGACAGATATTGATTCTCAAGGCTGGTGCGCACCTCCAAGCCCAGTGCATGGGCAGTTTGCATTGGAGGGTGTTGATGAGAGAGAGGCTACTGAACTGAAAGAACTAAGGTCAGTGTGCATGTTGCACTCAATCCAGGCTGTGCAGGGCTCACGATATAATACTTTATGTTGTTATAACTAGAAACTACAGTATGTCATAATAACATTGAAAACATGTTTTAATGTGAAGATATTTTATAAAAACGAGGAAAGTATCTTGTTATAACGACAAATAGTTTTTCTTAAAACAAGATTTATGATGGGGTCGACAGTTCTTGTGCGTATTATGAATTATAATCCTGCAGGCGTCACTGGCTGGATTAGTTGTGAACTGGTTTTATGTTTCTACCAAGCCTGTTTGTGTTTTGTAGTTACATTTATCTGTATTCTCCGTGTGTTACCTGGTCTGCCTGCCTGTTTGATTGCAGTTTGTTGATATTTGTGTTCTCACCTGAGCCAGCCATTTTGCCTATATTCTTGCCTGTGTTCCTGTTACGTTTATGTCTTAGTCAGCATGTTAGTTCTGTCTACCAGTGTTCCTCTCATGTCATTCTTCATATGTTGTCATCATTTATACATTTTATTTTATGCAACAAACTTGTGTAATATTAAACAATGAAACAAAGAGCTATCCAGGTTGGTGATTATCATATTTCCTTTTAATAATTAATTCCCACTTACAAAATTCAGACACTGTTTCTGTGTTCTTCATTTTAATGAGTAACAAGCTAATTATCACGGCCGCTTCGGGGCGAAGAGTTCGTGGCATGCTGAGGTGACCATGGCGATGAGGGTGATGAACTCTTTGAAGTCGATCTCCAGGTCTCCGTTCTGGTCGAGGTCCATAAAGAGCTGGTCGAGAGTTTCATTCTCGTGGATTTTCTGTTCAGCA
>NW_018127898.1:1375578-1376052 GCF_001952655.1 Monopterus albus | reverse complement strand
AGCCTATAGCAATGCCAGTGACACCAGGAAACAAAATAGTCAGATACAAATTTGGCATAAAGTTTGTGATAGATGAATGTTGTCACTTTTTCTCTGTACAATGGTGTGCAAAATAAAAATTTAAACTCAAAATAGTGATGTGTAAATCATCTGTGTCCTGTATTACATTGAAAACAATACAGCAGCACATTATTTAATGTGATACCTCATCAATTTTCCTTCTTCAAAATAAACACTCAATTCAATTTGGTGTCTGCAACACATTCCAAAAAAGTTGGGACAGTAAAGCATTTACCACAACGTGATGTTGCCATTCCTTTTCACAACACTTAAGAGATATTTAGGGACTGAGGACACCAAATGATTAAATGTGTCAGGTGTCATTTTTCGACTGCTGCCCAATCCACTTTGCACCAGCCCCTTACGGACCCTCCTGCAGGTGGTGGGCCCACAGGAGGACGTCCCAACATCGCT
>NW_018127898.1:1350671-1375566 GCF_001952655.1 Monopterus albus | reverse complement strand
ACGTCACGGTCCTTGATTTTAATCTATTCATAAAGGGCTTTTGAACTGCTCTTAGTCTGACCTGTCACCCAGGACCTGTTTGCCTTGGGAGACCCTACCAGGGACATATAGCCCCCGACAACATAGCTCCTAGGATCACTCGGGTACTCAAACCCCTCCACCACAATAAGGTGGCGGTTCAAGGAGGGGTCCCATTCTTCATTTTGTCCCATTCTTCCTGCAAACAAGTCTTAAGGCGTGCATCAGGCTTGGTTGGTCATTGAAGCAATTTTTGTTTCACAGTGTGCCACACATTCTGTACTGGGGATGGGTCAGGACTGCAAGGAGGCCAGTCCAGCACTCGCATCCTTTTCCTCTACAGCCAGGCCTTGGTAATGTGCAGTATGAGGTTTTGTATTGTCTTGCTGAAATATACTTGGGCATCCTTGGAAAAGATGTATCTTGAAGGCAGCATATGTTGCTCCTGCATCTCTATGCATTTGTCAGCATTAATGGAGCCATCACAAACGTGTAAGTTACCTTCACCAAGGGCACTGACACAACCCCAGACCATGATAGACCCTGGCTTTTGGACTTGTTGCTGGTAATAGATTGGATGGTCCTTTTTGTCTTTGGTCCAGAGCACATGGCGTCCATTCCTTCCAACAAAGACCTGAAATATTGATTTGTCTGATCACAGTACATGTTTCCACTGTGTGATGGTTCATCCCAGATGCCTCAGAGCACAGAGCAGTTGACTGCGCCTCTGGACACTGTTGACATAGGGCTTCCTTTTGGCACAGCACAGTTTTAAGCAGCATTTATGGATGTAACTATTGTAGTGCCTGACACTGCCAAAGTAATCCTGAGCCCATGTGGTTATATCGCTTATAGAAGAATGACGATTCTTGATGCAGTGGCATCTGAGGGATCGGAGAGCACAGTCATTCAGCTTTGGCTTGTGCCCTTTACCCACTGAAATCCCTTCAGACTCCTTGAATCTTTTAATCATGTTATGCACTGTAGAGGGTGACATATCCAAATCTCTTCCTATGTTTCTTTGAGGAAAACTGTTTTTAAACATTTCAATGATTTTTCTCATGCATATGTAAGCAATACCACTTATTCATGAATTGGGTCGCATGGGGGCTGGAGCCAATACCAGCTGACACTGGGTGAGAGGTGGAGTCACCCTGGACAGATCATTAGTCTATCACAGGGCTGACACATAGACAAACAACTACACACACTCACACTCACTCCTAGGGGCAATTTAAAGTTGCCAGTCAACCTAAGCTGCATGACTCTGGACTGTGGGAGGAAGCTGGAGTACCAGAAGAAAACCTATGCAGGCACAGGGAGAGCATGCAAACTCCACACAGAAGGGCCCGGGCTCGAACCTAGAACTTTCTTGCTGTGAGGCGACAGCGCTGTGCTGCCCAAATGTGATGTCACCAGTGTCAATTAATAGACACTCCCTTTGTCTCTTTACCAATTTGAGAATGTGATTGGCCTATAACCACATGACCATATACTCAATCCACTGAGTGTGTGCTTTTATTGGCTGACATGCATGTCTATGTATGTGATTGGTAGTTTTATATACATATCTGTACTACTTAAATGGCTCTTTGTTACATGCTTTAAACAGATCCCAACTACAAGCTAAAATGCACTGGTCTTAACCTTTAAGTTGCTCTATACATTGTAAATGTTGCTGGGCTCTTTGCCTTGCCAGTTTGTTTTTCCCTTGTCAGTGGGTGAAGTTGAGCCAGAAATTTCTACATTGCCACATTTGAAAACATAACATTTTGTTTACATGCTAGGTTAGTGTAAAGTTAAATATTGAATGTCTGCACCAAATGGTGAATTCATCCAAAAGGCTGTCATGATAGTACAGAAGATTAGTGTCGGACTGACAGTCGGCTGATAGATGAACCAGCCACATGAATATAAACTACCAGCGCAGTTTGTTTTTTACCATCATTAATATACAACAACACATTTTAATTGTTGCACACTGTCTCAAAGTACACATAAAAATTACACATTTATTAAGAGCCCATTTTTAAGTTGTTTTATGTGTTATTGCAACTGTTACTCTGACAAGTTGTGCCATAAACATTAAAAACGCTTTCATAACTTACCATTATGAAATTATTCATCTCATGGTTGATAAGTGCTTTAAGCTCTGCTTTCTTCAGATTGCACTTATGACTCGAATACTTGTGAAACACTTGGATGATGGTGACCATGGCAGTCTCCAGTTCTGACATGCTTTCCTTTGAGGCCTACAACAAATATTTTAAATCAGTTCCCAAAACACAATCATATGTTTTTCTCCCACATGAGTATGTTGTAATAGATTTTTTTTTCTATATGTTTATTTGATTTGATTTGATTTGATTTATTCTTTCAAGCATGCAGAACAAATGATATCAACACACACACATAATTTACACAAATCCAACCAATACTAATCCAGAATCAGTTTGCTTATACCTAGTACATGTTTGAATGGAGTAGGAAGAAGTCAGACTTATCCAGTCCTACCCCATAACATCATCTTATACAAAAAATTTCATGCATCATTGGCTGCAAGCAGTATCTCTACATAGTTAATTCTCTTCTTCACCAAACAAGTAATACACAGAAAATTTAAAACAGAGTGTTTCCTTCATGCATTCTTGATTAAATCTCTTAATCTTGCATATATCTTGAATGACACATACATTTATATTTATATTTAAACTCCTCAATTCTAGTACTGTTCTTCATGTCCACACTTAAATTATTCCATAATTTGACCCCACTTATAGAAATATAAAATCTTTTTTTGGTTGTACGTATAGCATGAACTTTTAGATTCAACTGACCCCTTAAATTATATCCCCCTTCCCTTTCATCAAATAACTTTTGGATTCCACCAGGTAATAAGTCGTTCCTGGCTTTATAATAAGTCGTTCCTGGCTTTATACAGACATGCATGCATTACAAACCTGTCACACTGTTATAACATTAAATATTCCAAAATAAATTCTTCACCTCAAACATTTAGTCTTTCTTACCTTCATCTTGAGAAATCCGTCTGTATTGTAAGCACCCCAAGTAGGACTGAAGGCTTTTCCAGAAGTGTGTTGACTGCCTCACCCAGTTTACTGTGGACACTAATCTGTATTGATCAACCACACCAAGACTTCTCATCTGCCCTGCACAACCTAATGCATGCCTAATGGATGTTAGTGATCAGGGCGTTGACCAAAAACCATTTGCTCCTAAAATGTGTCATTTGATGATGATCAAGTTTCTCCATTTTGCCTTGTCATTGTGTGTGTGTGTGTGTGTGTGTGTGTGTGTGTGTGTGAGCCTGCATATGAGCTGAGTAATGGGTTCATTTTCCATGTATTTTTTGAGTTCTTTAAGAGCGAATTCTTGATTTGTCCAAGTTCATGTCTGACATATTCCATGTAGTTTATCAATAAATGGCTGTAGATAACTCAAAAGCATCAAGTGGTGGAAAAAAATGCATTGTTTGAATCCGACGCATTTTCATAACACTTATATGGGCTAAAATCAGAGTCAGTAATACTTGAAATCATGTTCAGAAATTATGTTCTAAAGCCTGTAGATCCATATACTGTTTGTAAACCTATGAAACACATCTGTTTGAGAAATTAAAAGTTGTAAATGCATAAAAAAGCTTTGTAGTTGCAGGGGGGGAAATGAGAATATTTAAGAAAACTAATTATAACCATTATAATTATAGCAAAAGACAAGGTTACACATAGACTGTGAAAACAAAGGACGTTAAACTCATACTTCCTACTCTGTGTGTGATACTGAAGTTACACATGTACACATATTTAAGCAAATATTAATTTCCTCTTTTTGGCTGTTAAACACTTATCTAAATACAAAAATGAGTTGACATGACCTATCACAGAGGACATACTGTATCTTCTGTAATAGTCCTCTTACATTAATAATAGTGCTCGACAATATGCTTGTGGTTGAAGGTTTTACAGGACAAGATCCTGGAGACCGATTTTGATGAAGTGCTCTGCACTTTTAAAGCAATGTAATATAACAATTTTAAAATGTGAAATGTGAAAATATAATATATTTAGGACATCACTGTAATGTAATTATAATATAGCACCAACCAAAGCAAGATGCTCTGCCTGTGCCAGCTTTGAAATGTCAAACACATATTGTACAGCTACCTAAAAATGTGCCCTACAGAGGCAAACAGAGAGAGGATCGTCATAATGGCAAAACACTGTATATACACAGCCAAACTCATGAAACCGCCATAGACTGGCGACCTGTCCAAAGTGTACCCCGCCACTTGCCCAGTGTCATCTGGGATAGGCTCCCACCACTCGCACTCACAACTGCGGCCCTAGTCACAAATGGGTGGTATAGATAATGGATGGATGGATAAAAACTCCATCCACAATTAATATTTTATAAAAATGTTGGTTGTATTGTAAATGCTGAAGTGTAAGATATGAATTTAAATGTGCAAGAAAACTGCTGGGATGCAAAAAAAGTACTAATTAAAAGAATGTACTGTACTGACCTTTAATTCAAAATGTATTAAGATTAATCATACTTTAATAACATGGTTAATTTGTTTTGGTCTTTGTAAAAATGTATATACATTATTCAAAGCATTAAATAAATAAATGTGTGACATACAAATCTCAAACCGGGAACCTTGAATTTCGAATTTGCACTTGAACGCACCGCAGCTCGGTTTCCGTATTGTCTTTACCTTGTAAAACAAACGCACCGTGCTCGCTGCAGTTACGCTCCTGGCTGAACCTTGTGGCTGTCGGCCTAGAGCACCGTCCGCCCCAGCCCTTCTTTTCTATAGGAAACTCGCACTGACGTAAAGACACCAGAGCAGACGGGTTCCATTAAGAGCTTCGATACAACTGATTTATTGAAACGTAAGTCCATAAATTGTCCGCGTAGGCTGACGACTGGGCGGAGAGGAAAAGTTACCGAGACGGGCAGACGAGAGGTAAATAGGCAGTGTGTAACCTGGGCCCGGTAAGATTTCAGTCATTCCATCGTAGTATTTTCCCCTCTTATTAAAGCTACGCTAACCCTGTCATTCCTGTTCACTGGAACGTTATGAGCGTAACACAGCTGGCTGGAGTAAAGGTGACTTCAATTCCATGTCAAAACAACTAAACTGACACTATTAGGTTTTATGGAGGTGTGACTTTCCATCCCTAGAAGAACAAATAGGTACTGCAATATTCTTCAATACTACCAGCACTCAGCCGTGTCTATGTGGCACACAGTGATCACTTTACAGGCCTCAGTGGTGTTTTTCTGCCTTATGTCTCTATGATACAGTCTCTTGTCATAAAGTTTTGCATACTTTAAATAATTATTTGGAAATTGGTATTAGTTTTTTTGGGAGGAGCTGCAAAATTCATCAGGCATTTGACTGAAACGGAGATATGTGGAGGCTTATATGCAAAAAGCTAAAACCACATCCTTCCCTCAGGCTCTTGTCTTTTTTTTTTTTAAAGCCCTGTTTTCATTCTGAGGCTATAATTAGCTCAGTGTGTGTATGTGTGCCCTACCTCCTCCCTCTCACTCTGCTTCTCTTTCTCTCTTCTTCGCACACACAAAGTTTCCATCTGTCTGTTAACTAAGCCCTTGCTTCCTGTCCTCTGTTCAGGCATGGCTGATCTGCTGAGGCTGCTGCTGCAGGTGGCTGAGAAAGCAGCTAACGTGGCTCGGGTCTGCAGGCAGGAGGCTCCGCTCTTTCAGCTTCTTGTGCAGGAGAAGACTGGAGATGACAAGAACAAGAAGTTCGTCCAGGACTTCAAGACACTTGCGGACGTGGTGATCCAGGAGATGATCCGACATGATGTTGGCGCCCAGGTGGGATAAGTCAGTGTCAGTTACGCACTGTGGAAACAAACTGAAAGTTGACTGCGTGTTTTAAAACTAGGTCCCATCTGTTCTTTTGTGCAGTTCCCCGAAATGGCTGGCTTCATCCATGGAGAGGAGTCCAACAAGTTTGAAAATGGGCTTGGTAATGGCATTCCAGCTTATCAACTTTAAATTTTCATTTGAATATTACTAGGAATGTAAGATACATGCTGTACATGCCAGTGTCCAGGGTGTATGAAGCAGGAAAAACAGGCTCCTGGGCCTCCCTGACCCTCAGGGGCCCGCTGCTGTAGTTGTCATTCGGTGCAGAATTCGTACAACTGTAGTGTGATATGAACAAACGCAGGTCCTGTATTATTAAGTAATCCTGTAGAATGGTTCTTTTGTTTGCCAAGTTTTTAAATTACTGTAGTTGATATTAGCATTAGAAGTGCTGAGTATTTTCTTATTTAAATACTGTATAAAACATCAGCAAATAAGGTATTCAGTTTCCTGTCGCATTAAACAAAGAAGAACATCAGTTCTTTACATTTGAGAAGCTGGAACACTATTTGGCATTATTGCTTATAAGTGACTTAAACCTTCAGTTCAGTTAGCTGACATTGACACCCAGAAGAAACTGGGGTGAGGCCTTGTGCCAGTGTAGGTGCACTGGTTGGTTTCACGGTCTCTTTGTGCGAGTGGGGAGGTCAATTAATATTTAGCTCTGTTAGGGCTTAAAAATACACTTGGCCTAATGATCAGTATACGAGTGTCATTGCAGTGTGCAAATATGTGGTGAAGTAATCAAATGAAGTCTCACGGTCTCTGTGCGACACCAGGGGAGAACGTGACAGTCACTGTGTGCGATACAGAGCAGCAGACTGCTGCGCTGTTGGCCACAGTGTTGGATGGTGACCACATAGCAGCAGCTCTGCTGGCTCGAGCCATCCACCAGAACCCGGCTACCATCGACGCCAGCACAGAAGGCCTGACAGTGCCGCTCAGCCCCTCAGAGCTTGGCATCTGGATCGACCCCATAGGTGAAAGACTCAACTGGAAACTTATCTAGAAGCTGAAACAGCTTATCTTAGACCTTAGTGAGAACTGTTTGTCTATTTTTAAATTAAGATGCCACCAGCCAGTACATAGAGGGCCGAGAGGAGGTGCTGGAGGAGGGCCACCTGTGCCCCTCAGGTCTGCACTGTGCTCTGGTTCTGATTGGGGTGTACCTCCGGAGCACAGGCAGGCCTGTCATGGGTGTTATCAATCAGCCATTCAACTACAAAGATCCCACAGGTGGAGGGTAAGTTAAAAAAAAGTTTCATATTTAGTTGATTTTTGAAGTGAAGAGAAGCAGATACAACCCCTGCAGCTAACACACATTAAGACATGAGATGAACAAACTGTAACCGTGGCTTGTACAGTAGTTTTGGAATAGGTGTGGTCACTTCATTAAGCCGGCAGGCCTTAATTAACTCATTAGGACTTGTTGTTATCAGGAATTGTCAGTGGACGGTAAATTCTTGAACTCTTTAATCTTTGTGGTAACACTGAACAACAACGGGCTAACTAAATCTGTGGATTGGCTAGCTTGTGTCATTTATCTGAAATGTTGAACTTTAAGAAGGATGGTTACAACTCACCTTGCAAGCTCAGGTTTTGTTTTGACATTCAAAGTCTGGAGAAACACTGAGTATGACCACACACACCTTACCTGTCAGGTCAGTTGTCACGCTCTCGGGGGGTTAGATGATGAGGTAACAGTCAGTCTTCATGTTGATGTTGGAGTGAATCTTTGGCAGGAGTCTGCATTGTGAGGGCGTCTTTGTCTTCCTTTGTATCACCCTTGAAGTTCAATTCAGTTTTATTTGTACAGCACCAATTCACAGTAACAGTTTTCTCAGGGCACTTTAGGAAAACCCAACAAAGCCCCCTTGAGTAAGCACTTGGTGACAGCAAAGAGGAAAAACTCCCTTTAACAGAGGAACCCTTGATGGGCAAAACAACAAACAAACAAACAAACCAACAGTGAGCAGGTTAATGTGACCAGTGACGACTCATCAGAAAGGTAGAACTCAGGAGCCATGGATACCTGCAGAGAGGTACAGGGGACAGAGAGAGCAGACACACTATGGGAGAGAGGAGACACAAATTTAACAGCAGGTAAAGGCGGCATATAAAAATCTAATGGAGAGGCGATAGGAGGGGGGCAGAGAAGAGGAGCTCAGAGAATTTTGGGAGGATCCCAGCCTAGGCCTGTAACTGAGGGATGGCACACTAAACCAAAGCTCTCCTAGAATGCGTGTCAGTAATTTCAGAGACACCACTACACGGGACAAAACAAAGGCCAAACCACTAGTACAATTAAATATACTCTGTTTGCTTGCATTTATTAAGATGTCTCAGTCGTTGTTGAGCCACACTGGTTGTCATGGTGCCATGAAATAGTGGAAGACATTACACAGCATAAGTACCTTTCTACCCTCCCACACTGTCCTACTAGTATTATTATATATTATACAATACTGTACAGTATACACTATATATGTGTGTGTGTGTGTGTGTGTGTGTAGCATACACATACTGTGTAAGTAAAATACTCTCAACACTCCACTGCTGTTTGCACTCACAGCTGGAGGGGGAAGCACTTCTGGGGTGTGTCCTGTGGCGACATCAATATCTGCTCCCTGTCCCGGCCCAGCAACAAGCCTGAAAGGGGCCAAGGTCTCGCCGTGGTGCTGAGCTCCAGCGAGAAGCAGGTGGTGAAGGAAGCCCTGACCTCTCTGTGCGGCCCCGACAAGTTGATGTACGCCTCAGGAGCTGGCTACAAGATCCTGTGTGTCATTCAGGGCCTGGCAGACATCTACATCCTCTCAGAGGGGAGCACCTTTAAGTGGGACTCCTGCGCCCCTCACGCCTTGCTCCGAGCTCTTGGAGGTGGGGTGGTGGACCTGACTGAGACTTTACACTCCAGCTGTGGAGCACAGGATCACCAGACAGAACTGACCTATCACCAGCCTCACACTGAGTGTAAAGGAGCTGACCGCTGGGCTAACCACGGGGGCCTGGTGGCTTATCGAGACTGTTCCCAGCTCCACAGCATCATCACAGCTCTGAGAGGCAAGCTGTAGTGAAAAGATGTCATCAGCACACAAGCAGTTACTGCATATATGATCATATTCACGTTTTCTATATTGGAAGAATAAAGTTGGAGGCACAGGAGGAAAATATTTTAATGATGAATAATCCTGTCTTATGTTTTAACCAGATATATATCCAAGTGTACAGTATATTTTACAAAGTAAACTTCAGGTCTGGGTCAGATAATATTTGCAAATACTCTTTAGTCTTTATCAGAGGTTCCCAGACTGGAGGTCAGCACCAGTTTGACCAGAGGGGAAACATTCAACAGAACAAAACTGGAATGAGTCGAGTTAATTTGGGAACAAGAAACAAATGAGTGCTCTGATGCTGGTTGGGCTGTTGAGACTGAGGTTCAGTTCAATCTGGCCACTTTCTCCTAGCAGCTATGACAATATAAGCATTATCTCTGAATTGTTTAGTCCAGGCTAAATAAGCATGTATGAAACACTGCTAAACTTTGTAATAGTTTGTCTGCACGTCGCATAATGAGAAGTTCTCTGAGTTAGGATGAGCTTGAGTGCTCACTGCCACACAGCTGATTACAGGTATGTGGCATCACCGTACTGTTCCTGAGTGATGTGAAGGAATTTTCTTGGATTTAAAGGTGCCTAACCTGCAGTTGTGAAAAGTACATTTTTTCCACCCTATTTAACCTGTAAAAGGCTACAAAAGCCTCAAATCGGGCTGTGAGCAGGAAACTGCACCTCTCAGAAACAGATCCTTGTAAGGAGCAGATGGATGTTCATGCCCTGCCCTCTTTTACCATGGCCATAGCTCCATTAGTTAACAAGGTCAGAGAATGGAAAAACCATATGAGCTACAACAGTGGCACAGAGCATTTTTCAGTGTGGGTGTCCAGTAAAATGAAGTCTCAGGACAGTTTGAAGGATGGGAGCCCTGAGCGAGCAATGTTTGTTATGCGTAACCTCACTTTGTCACCATGTATCATTTAAATGTTGTAATTTTATTATGGATTTTATCTGATGAATTACTTGTTAAGTGTAATGAGCATAGAACAAACTTTGTGCAGATAGGAAATCATCTTTATTCTGAAACCCAGATAAAGCAGGAGAAAGCAACCCAACAGTGGTAAGTAACTGTTTGCCAGCCAGGGAACTCGCCTCATAATCCCTACAAAAAAACCCTGATGATTGTCAGATATTTTTTGCAATACTTATGCATATTCTGTTAAAAACATGAAAAGGGGAAAAACTGCAGTGTTGGCTCTTTTGTTTTGTCTTAAACTGCAACCTTTAACACACAACACTGCACATTCTCAAGTGATAACACTGAGGAAAACGTGTGTGTGTGATGTGGGTAGTTTCCCAAACAGAGGTTTGACAGTATACCTTGATGTAAAAACTCTTTAAAAAATAGTTTTGGCTCATCTTTCTTCCTTTCTTTTTATCAGAATACACTAATCCAAGGACTGTTTCTGTTCTTAATCTGTGAAAAATGCTTTGAGTTTATTTTAGTGTACCACACTTCCATCCTTGTCTGGGAAACTGTTCAAATATATGAGGAAAACTATTTGAAACATGAAGAGAAACATGTCTTGCTTCAATCACCTCAAACAGTAAGTGCAACAAAGGTTCATCTGTTAAAGCCACTACACAAACCCACATTATGCACGACAAGGCCGTAAGTCCTGATACTCAGGTCCTTCCAGAGTGCTGACTGGAGTGTGATGCTTGTGCAACTCAAAAATGTGTCATTCATTTAATATTCAGATTCTAAAAAAATAAAAATAAAAAAATATTAATTTTCAAATGAGCTGTTAGCTTAGTGAGCTTACACCTCCTACTCAGCTGCAGCTGGAGGAGTCTGGTTGGGCTAAATCACAGATGACTGTTCAGAAACCCTCTGATCTTATTACAGGGGTGGGTGTGCAAATTAAAACAAGCAACAAAAAAATAAAAAAAATCATCATCTGTTAGTATAAAAAAATACCCCCATTTCAATTTACTACAGCTTTAGGCTTCACATATCAGATTTTTATAAATGAACTTGTGATGAAAATTAAAATGTATCATTTTAGAAACCAAACTACAACTAACCGTTGGTTACGTGGCCCCATCGTGTTGTTACATACAGTGACACTGGTGAGATTAAAAGTAAATCAGATGTTTGGATTTAGATTAGATTCTCTGTAAATCTGTGACCTTGACATTTTGAAAGCTGAACCACATCCGGCTGATAACCTGCGTTCACTAGCTGACATGTCACTGCACAATTTACAAGTCAGAATATTTATGGTCAGGTGACAGATGGATGGAAACAAGCCTCAGCTATTCTCTATCTGGGTTTGAATGATTGTGGATGTCTATTTTTCTGAGTGATGAAGATCACTGATGTAAATGTCTTTGTTTAATGTACACTGAAAACATCATAGCAGACATAAAACTGCACTTCACAAGGGGAAAGGATGATATCAAAATTCTGGCAACAGGTAAACCTATGGAGCAGGAAACATTTTAAACTGCTGACTTTTCAGTTTATTGTGAAACTTGCAGTGATCAAAATATAGTAGATTTTGATCTGAAACAAAAACATTGCAAGTTTGAATATAGGTCAGGTTTGGGTCAATACTTACAAATCAGCACAGTTTCTGATTTCAAATGACATCAGTAAATTTGGTCGTCAGCTGTTGTACCTTGTGACTGACATGTTTTGACAGGGCCTAATTCAAATGTCAGATGTCAGCGGTGTAGTTACACAGGGGATCAACAGGGGGCAGTATAAATCTATGTCATCTTTTTAACCGTTACAAATATATCATTTCAAAATGTCAAGGGGACATCTTTAAAGTTTTGAAACACCGCAGTGGATCTCTAATGCAGGGGGGTGCCTGCATGTGACAAGCCATGCATACCGGCTCTTGCCATCTGTATGCCTACCAACACAGAGCCACACAATGCCCTGATTCAACTGTTAAAAACTGGCCCCTATCAGGTCGGATCACCAACACAAATGTGGAACTTGCACACAGGCTAGATTTGCTGCTGTTTTTGTAAATTTACTTCCGATGTGTTGGGTTTGGCTGCTTTGGATTCATTCCTGGGGTATGGTGGGTGGGGTGCAGACCTAGATGTAGATCCACATGCCACTGATGTAACACTGACAGTGAAGCTGCCCAATTCTTTTTTTTTTTGCCATGTCAATTATAGCGATCAGCAGTTCACAGTCACTGACCGCGACTGTTTTCAACTGTCTGAAGTGCTTAAACAAAACACTAACAACAAAATAAGACAACTTAAGTGTCAAAATTCAGGTGAAAAAAATCATGCATTGTTGGAGTTGGCAGGAAATTAATGAAGGAACATGTTTCATTACAGCATCCCGGTAACAATTTCGATGCCAAGGCTACAGTCGTCTTAAAGACCAACACAAAATAAGGTAAAATGAGAGGTAAAGCACCATCACTGCCACCTCTTCCTCTCTCCTTCTATACTCGTCTACATGTCTCTTTCTCTCCCCTCTGGATGATCTGACTGCAGCCATACCCACATGACCCCTCTCCAGCTCAGATCTTGGCAGACCGAGAGACAGGCCAGAGATAAACATGGCTGTTATTTATTGTGTCCCTGTGTCGATACACTGAGAAGACAGCAGACTTCACCTCTGGAAGGGCTTCCGTACCTTCTTCCTCCTCCTGGGCGGTCTGCCACTTTCAGCCCACGTCTCGCTGGACTCTGGCCGGTGACCTCCCGGCATGTAGAAACCTGTCTGGCCTGGGGGAGGGGAGAATGGGGGTGCGCCATCACCAGATGGGTGATGATACAGCGGACCTGAGGGGAAGAAGCCCCCATTGGCAGCCATGTCATTAGGAGGCCCTCCTTTGAAGATGCGGTTGAAGAAGTCCTGCAGATCAGCAGGGTTGGTCGGACCTGTGGCGTGCTCCGAGGGTGCCCTAAGAGGAAAGGTTGGAAAGGTCAGAGGTTGTTTTTTTTTACACTGGGCACGCAAGTTTAATGGTTTTTACTTTTATAGGTGGTCAAGCTGTAACAGGATATGAACACAATAAATTAAGCCCAGTTAAGACATTAGGGGCAAGATGATAGTGTTTAGTGTGAACAGTGTAGGTTTATTTATTTATTTGTCAGTATCATCATCACAAAATCGCACAACACAAAAAGGAGTCCCTCCTGCACTACACACCACAGCAGGATGCTGGTAAAAATATACATTTATGTATTGCAGTAGGAGGAGATATTTTGTCAGCAGAGACCACAACACAAAGAACAGTTGCATATATTTACATCTTTACATACTTCTACATCTTTTTTTGAAAAACTACATTTTATTAAACGTTTTTCTCAATATTTGCCTCAAAATGTTTATTCTCACTGCACTGTTTGCTTCATATTTTCAAACAGCAATGCCAGATGTTGCAGAAGAAGTCTCCAAAATTATTCACCAAAATAAGATTATAGACACATCTAAGGCAAAATGCAGGTGTAGGTGACGAGGAAGAGATCAAGGTAATATATGCTTGAGCACCATGGAGCCACAACGACCTGTATATGAAGAAAAGAATGATAACAGTTGCGCTGCTAGTGTCTCAGTTTAAACACCAGAGGGGCCGTACCTGTGTCGCGTGGCGTTGCCACTGTTCTTTGAACCAAAGGAGATGTGATAGGGCACACGGTGTGTGTCAGGAGAAATGCCTATTCTTTGGCACCCTGCCCACTCTGAAAGACAACAGCATTGCCACAGCTCACAGAGATCAGAAGTGTAACCAAGAACTTTGCTTTCACCTGTGCAGATATCCAGGGTAACAGGTACTGGTAGCATCTGCTTCCTTAATCAAACTACAGCATGTATTACTAGTGAGCTGCTGGTGGGCAGGACAGATAATCTTTCAATAAAAACCTGATGGTCACCTGTAATATCATAGACCTTGCCATCCATACAGGCAAAGTATGTGATGCGCAGGCCCAACATGCTGGACTCAGCCCACAGGTCCCCCTCCTCAGCACTATGGCAACGGTTGCATTCAGCACAGAAGCGTGCCTCAGCAGGGTCACGATCCATCTCAAACCGCCTGCACACACAGGGTCACAACAAAATCAAGACTGTGGTCCAAGACTACTGCACAAGGCATGAATCAGCAGTGTGTAATACACAATGTTTAACATTCCCACAGCTGTGTGATGATGTTGGGTGTGTGGCAACATACTTGTGTTTGCCTTCACACTTGGTGCACATCATGGTGTTCATGGCTTCCTTCAGGTCGTCCTGCAGTTTTGTGAGAAACTCGTTCATGGACTTTGAGAGCTCAGTTGCTGCCATGCGCTTCCTTTGTGGGTACCAAACAGACTGGTTGGTGTTATGTTACCATATTACAGGCCTAAGGATGTTTTATGAACTATCATGTTGTGCATAAATTGAAAGTGCAGGAAACAACCAAAGACCACTGCAAATAAATTAAGGTCAGTGTCCACTGATGGTAAAAAACATTTAATATTAAATTCTAACAAATCAATATTACAACTTTCCAAAAGCAGAAAATGGTTATGAGAACTGTATTAATGTAGTGGACAAAAGATTAAAAAAAACAGGCTAATAAATGTATTAAATGTTTCTGAAGATAGTTTGATAACCACTTTTTCCTGTGTACTTACAACTCATACTCTCTTCGTGTTTCTGGGTTACTGACAATATCCCAGGCAGCCCTCAGTACTTTGAATGCCTCTCCAGCTCGTGGGTGTTTATTCTTGTCTGGATGGACCTGAAAGAGAAATGAGAGGAAAAGGTTGGATGAGTAAGGGAGGAAAAACTCACAGCCTCAGACATAGTTTATTAGTCATTATCGCAGGCACTTCTCACACACACACACACCTGGACAGCCAGCTGTCTGTAGGCCTTTTTCAGCTCAGCCTCAGTGGCATGCACCTCCACACCGAGCACTGTAAAGGGGTCAAGCTCGTCCTCTGGTACCTCAGCCAAAGCCAGCAGTCTCTCCAGCTCCTGGCCCGGCTGCCCCCTTCCCATTCTGCTGGGCGACTCAGGTGTGGACAGTGGCACATGGCCATCTCTCCTGAACCAGCTTCGGCCCCTTTCCAACAGGGACACCATGCTCTTCCAAATCCTTGACTCCTGAAAAGCTGTCCCATAGCGTTTTCCCCTCTCTCCACCAAGTCGGACCAGTGCACCAACTGCCCACTGGGACCCAAGAATAACCAAAGCACAAAAAAGTCTGAAACAAGATAAGGCAGCTGTCTTTACCCACTTCACTGACCTAACAACTTTATCAACCAGGTCTGCTGCAGTGCATCTAGTCCCCTTCAGAATCCGACTAGCATCCGCCTTCATCCCTTGTATATCTGTAATCTTTGCAAGGAGCTGCTGCACAAAGTTGTAAATCTTCATGCCTCCAGTCTCTACACCGACTCCACAATTGTGAGTTAAAGTGACAATAATCTCAATCATCATGTGGACACAGGAGATGCACCAGAAGCTGAGAGACTCTGACATCATCTCCTTGACAGCTAAGACCAGCTGTTTGCCTGTGCGCCTACGGCCCCGGTTCTGATGGTGGTGGTGGTTGCTACGTCTGCGGGTCTGCTTGTGCCTGCCACCACTAGACATAAGACTGCCTTTTTGAATGGAGGCAAAAGCACTTTGACTGCCCTGCTCTGACACAGAACTGCTGCTCCTCAGTTTGCACCTCTTTCCACTTCCCACATTTCTCCAACCAGACTCTCCATTCATGTGTTGCTCCTTTGCAGCTTCGTCTTCTTCTTGATTTATAACCTGCGAGTTCTCATGATCTGCTGTGCCGCCATGCTCAAGCCCATCTGAAGACTCCTCGCCCTCCTCTTTGGCCTTTGTAGATCCACAATACTCTGCCTTGCCAATTCCAGAGTCTTGTGGAGTGGATGGGTTTGAGGTGCCCTGAGATTTGAGATAGGCTGTTTTGTCCTCCTGCTCGCAGTCATCATCAGACTCCCTGACCTCCCCCTGACTAGATTTGGAATCACTATCAGGGAACTCCACGTCAGAGTCAACGCCATCCATCTTCTTCTCAGCTGCTTCCTTCTCCATGTTCCTTACAGCTGTTTGACTAAAGCACTGTGAAAGTGGTAACTCATAGAAGATGATACCATATATTCATATTCTGTGGCAACATTTTCCCCAGACTCAAAAAGATGAGACTGGGGGCTCCTGAGGGTCAAGTTCAGGTCCACCATATCAGCAGCCATTTGCAGCATCAAAAGGCCTCGCAACTCACATCATGCACTAGGTTGGTTTCTGGAAAGCAACAGATTAGAATATAGGTTAGCATTTGTTTATTTTACAGTACGCCATTTTACACCTTCCAAAAAACAAAACAAAAACAAACACAACTAAGAGCAGCAGAGATGGGCATCCTGACAACAGAATTGCAATTATCAGCATCACAGTATAAAGTTACATAAACCATGCAGCCAAAGTTGATTTACAGAAGATTATTCAACAAATATTTTAATTATAGATTAATAGTTTAAGGTAACTACAAAGCAAAAATGTCAAACATTCGCCAAGACATTTTTTAAAATATGAGGACTTCTCCATTTTACACCATTTTTGGGTTTTGGACAGATAATAAGACAAAATGTTTGAGCATTTGACAGCTTTACCCTGGGACCTGGGACATTTCTAACATTTTATAGATATTAAATCAAAAACTAATATAATATTCAGTGTTAAAAGTATGTGTTAAAGCTCCAATGAGAAACTGTTTAGACTTAACAATTCAAAGTTCTTAAAAATATGCCATCAAGAAATAAATTATGTATTTAAAATTTATAATAAATAAAAGCAAAATTTGGGGAGGCCAGAAAAAAATTAACTTTGAGGCTTTATATTACAGTAAAGTGTTGTCACTATCACAATTAAATTCAATTTACCAGGACTGTGCAACATGAAGACCTTTCCTCACATATGAAACTGGCACTTTGGTTTTGAAGGAGTTGTTCCCGAATAGGGACCAATACGTAATGTAATACATCAATGACAAATTTACAAGACACGTAGTTACATAACTTACATTCAGATTTACTTTAACACGTACATGTGTTAACAGCGCATCACAGGTTACATTCAATTACACTAATTTGCTGTTTGCCAGTTAGTTTAGTTAGTCAAAGAGGAACACAGGGGATCTTAAACGAGCTGGAGTAATAAACGTTTGACCTTTTAGAAACGATAAAAAGGGGGAAACAGTCATTTAAAACTGTCAGTCCTGTCTGGTAGACTGGGTGTCTGACAACTATTAATTTAACTCTAACAAAAACATCTGTTTTAAAGGGTGGCTAATGTTAGCAAACAGCCTGTTAGCATGAGGAAGCAGCCAGTAAGCAGGATGACAGACAGTCAGTACAGGGGCTAAAATTAGCTTCCATCTCACTGGCTAACCTGTCTTTTATTTCCTCTAAATATGGTCTCAAAGGAAAATAAAACGACAGCACAGTAACTAGCTGTCAACGCGTTTAGCTAGCAAACAACCAACCGACCACTTTGCTAACTGTTAGCTATTCAAAGTATAACGAGCGGGACTAGCTAATATTAACGCCTGTTTCCCCTTCCTATGGGGTTTGACGAGTAAGTTAAAGCACGTTTTGAACACCGGACGAGTCCAATAACTAATCAAATTACTTTGCAGTTCTACATTCAAACAAACTACAGGTCATATATACCTCTCAGATAACTGTAACCTTGTTTGTTAACAGACAACCAAGTGTCCGTGTTGTTTTTTTTGTTTTGTTTTTTTTAGCGACTTCTTCTGCTGCTGCTTTCGTTTTCCCTCTCCGTATTCTTCTTCTGTGAGAAAACAACATAGGGGCACTACTGCCACCTATTGTTTTAGAGGTGCAGCTGATAATTAACAACCACCTTTCAAATACTGTTTATAGTATTTTTAGATTCCGCTTAATATATCCAGTGAAACCACCCCCAGCAGTTTATTTTCCTATTTCAAGCTAACCCACTAAATAGCTAATGCACATTAGTGCCACCATCATTAAATATGCTGATGACACCACCATCCTGGGCCTCTCCGAGGGGGGGGGTACAGAAGCTTGGTGCACAACATTTATGTGTTGTTTATGGAGAGGAGAAGGACCTCAGCCTCAGGAAGACAAAAGAAATAATAGTAGACTTCAGGAAGAACCCCTCCCCTCTGCTGCCTCTGACCATCAAAGGAACTGAGGTGGACAAGTTCCTGGGCTTGCAGGTGAAACCTGACCTGAGCTGGTCACTGAACACAGCTGCCAAAGTGAAGAAAGTCCAGCAGCGGCTATACTTCATCAGGAAAGCTGGTCTGAACCGTCACCCCCTCACTTAGGCTTATAGAGGACTGGCAGAGAGCGTCCTCACCACTGGCATCACAGTTTGGTATGGTAACACCACACAGGCAATGAGGAAAGCTCCTCAAGGAGTCATAAAGACTGCATAATGGATCATTAGGACTGAACAGCCTTCTATGGACACAATATACACACAGCACAGTCGCAAAAGAGCAGAGAACATAATCAGAGACCCACTCCACCCAGCTCACACTCAGACACAGACACAAAAACTGCACCTCGGGCACAGCAGAGCGTGCCTTCTATGATCCCTTCTAAATAAGAGCAAGACACCCATGTTCTGTGGTCATTGTGCATATCTTTGTTGTCATTTGTCCTGTCTTTGTGGGCTTTTCTTGTCTGTGGTCATCCAGTGAGCCACAATAATGTTCACCACCTATATGTACACCCTCATCTACATAATTTGAGTTAGGCCCCTTAGTTCCATAAAGGAAATCTTAAAAGATCATTCCAGTTATTTTGTATTACACATCCATAAAACTGGGAGTCACAAAGGAGAAATTTTTAAAATGACTGTCAAACAAAGTGCTTAAGGTTGAGAAGATTGTTCTTAGTATGAGTCAAGATACAAACACAGAGGGGAGTAGTGTATTTTAGTTAGACCTTACCTGCCGGGCAAGTCCCCACACCCAAACAAGCTGTGTAGTGTATAGTGTAGCTGCGTAAAGTATACATTTCACATCTACCTAACCCTTTTTCTTATGGCACAGATGATAACAGTTTCTCCAGACAATTACAGTAATGGGACTCCCCACTTACCTACTCCCTAGATCCTGCAACATAACCCTGAGATCAATCAACTAACCAATCAACCAATTCGTTCCAAATGAGAATAGTTTTGAATGTGTGTAAAAATGCAACCCTTCCTTAAACCATAATAAAATACAAAGTAGTCTATAACCTACTATATGCAATATGTACTTTGTGTTTAAAATGATATGTATAGTGTTTTGTTTTTGATACCGGAGCTGGCAAAGTGTGCTATATTCACTCTGTGTGTAGTGTGGTTTGTAAGATATATGGCATAAGTGTAAAACAGATATGTAATGAGTCTTGTCCACTGAAGAATTTAACCTACCATATTTCAATTAAAGACGCATTAAACAGTGTATGTACACGAAACAGTGTTTCACAGTGAAAACAACGCAATTTGGATGAGCTTTATGTTCCAGCAACGCGTGGAATTCACTGATAGTTCGGGTGATTCTAGGAGCTTATTTGTGTGAACTGGCTCTTTAACTTTGCACCCAAATAGCCTAATGTCAGCATTATAAAAGTACTGGAGTTTCACCTGTACTCAGTATAATTTACGACCACCAACCTCCTACTTAAAATAGACTGTTCGGTAAAATCCACGTGTCACATCTGTTCATTGTTCTCAGCAGGCTATAAGACTATAGACCCAGTGCTAGGGCTGACGACTCGTTTAGAGGTCTTTGACATGGCAAAACTCTGGGAACCCCCAAAGCTTCTGCATGATAGACAAATCTTGAAGACACAGAGGGTTAATTTCAAGCCCCCGCCGCCACCACCCACATCTCCAATTTGAAAGCCGCCTCTCTACCGGGAGAGGAAGGCTCTTTTTCGGTCAGATGGCGTGCTGCAGTCCGCCCCCGTCATTCTCCAGCCCACACAGACAGCAAAAAGGCAGCCAGCAACCAATACGGTGCGCCGGAGGAGGATTTCTGCCAGTGATTTCAGACGAAGTACGATACGCAAAGGGGATTTACTACGCCAATCTGCGCCGGGGACGCTTTCAGTAATAGGCAACAAGGGTAAGAGACGAATAGGATAATAAGAGCATGTTTTCTGCTAAGATTTAGCTCCGAAATATTTGCCTTTATTCGACGGTTTTATCTGAACTGGAGTCAATAATGAAAGAGTTTTATACTTTAGTCTAAATGTAAAGTCATTTCCTCTAATCGATCAATCGACATTAGTTTTCATATGTTTTCATTTATCAGTTTCAATCCGGGAGTACCGACCTGACATCAGTGGCTAGAGAGACACTTTGCGTAATTACGCCGGTCTCCTCTCCGTACATCCGTCTACCTGAGCTGAAGAAGGTAAGAGAGGTTTATGTAAACTCAAGCATTTAGTCGTTGAAAGGGTAGAAAAGGGAAGAAACTGTTCTTATATAGAGAGTCCTATTCAGCTCCAAAGTATGCTTAAACTTCCAATATGCATCTGTTGTTATTAATATTTCATCTGGGTAGAGGGGTTTGGAAACTGAAATAGGCCTACTGTGTATAGTCCAGATGACAAAGTCTTTTTCTAAAGAAATAACTCGTACAGGATTTCTCTACCTGCAGGATTATGCCTTTCTTTTCTCCTGCCTAAACTTTCCAGTGTTGTGTGCCATGTCTCTGCCACGCACACTTGGGGAGTTGCAGCTCTATCGGGTGCTGCAGAGGGCCAACCTGCTGGCCTATTATGAAACCTTCATCCAGCAGGGTGGTGACGACGTGCAGCAGCTCTGTGAGGCAGCGGAGGAGGAGTTTCTGGAGATCATGGCACTAGTTGGCATGGCCACCAAGCCACTGCATGTGCGTAGGCTGCAAAAGGCCCTCCGAGACTGGGCGGCGAACCCTGCCCTTTTCAGCCAGCCCGTTTCTAATGTTCCTCTCGGGGGCATTCCACTGTTCAAAGTTGATGGGACAGGCACAAGTGGGTCAGCAGGCGGGCCCAGGAAGTCTCTGAGCAATGGGCAGCCAGGGTCGCCGTGTGAAAGAGAGGATCGGGCGTGTCTTACTCCAATGCACAGTGGGAGTCCAAGAAGCCCCTGCTCCCAGGCCTCCCCACAGCCACCTGACACACACTACAGAGAAAAACTGTCACCCATGGACCCACACTGGCTCAGCCCAGAGCCAGATGGGAACTGCACTTTGGCCTCTACATCTGGAATAGAGGAGGAGCCACCCAGCCCACCTCTGCTGTCAACATGTCCTCCTGGTCCCTCCACATCTCCCAGCTCCTCTGCTTCTTTTGGCCCAGGAGCTCTGTCAGCCTGGCCTGGGGGACAGCTGGACGGAGAGACGGCGAGGGCGGTGGTGGAGTGCGTGGAGCGGCTCCTCAGGACCCTACCCCGGTCAGATCCGGCAGAGGTGAAGACTCTGCTGAGGATGAACAAGAAGATGGCAAAGACAGTGGGGCACATCTTCAAAATGGGTTCCCAGGATGTAAACAAGGAAGAGGAGATCCGAAAATACAGTCTCATTTATGGACGCTTTGACTCCAAGAGGAGAGAAGGCAAGCAGCTCACACATCATGAGGTAAAGACATCAGAGAAAGAGCTGAGATGAAGCATTTAAATACATCACTTCATGTTTCAAACCTACAAGGACCTGTCAGTAAAGAAAAGTTATCATAGTAATGGCGGCTTTAAACACAAATAAATACACAACCAAAGATGAGCGGTTTCTTGTCCTGATGTCACTTTCACAGTGTCCATCTCTCCTTCACTCCGTGCTTTTCCTCCTCAGCTGATCATCAATGAAGCTGCGGCTCAGTTCTGTATGCGCGACAATGCCCTTCTGCTGAGACGGGTGGAGCTGTTTTCTTTGGCTCGGCAGGTGGCAAGAAAATGTGCCTACACTTCCACACTAAAACATGCCAGGTAAGAGCTCCACCTGTAGAGGAGATTGATCTGTTCACCAGCAGCAAATGATCTCCTCACCTGACACACATTGTGTTGATGGCTTCTCAGCCTTGAGAATGAAATCAGCTAGAGAATCAGGAATATAGTTGTAAAGGTTCATTACTGTAGAAAAATGCCAAGTCTGGACCCTCCATAATATGTGTGCGAGGCAGAAAAGCATCATGTTATAATAAGCCACATGTGAATAAATCTGAATTAATTTCTTAGCTAAAAAAAACACGTATTGAATTAAACATATTCTACATTCACCAGGTGGTTTGTATGAGTCACCTTCCCACCAGTGCATTCATTGTCAGAATGAACTGGGTTCAGATCGGAGTGGGAATTAAACTCCAACCTCGGTAGTGTTTGTTTAATGAGCTAACCTTAGAGCTACACAGGAATGCACAAACATCCTGTGTGTCTGTTAATGTGCACAAAACATTTTCATGTACTTTTATAACCATTAGCAGATTTTTAGCACCAAGAGCAGCAAAAAAATTCCTACTATAAACATGATAAGAACAGACATGAAGACTGAGACACAAGGTCACTTTGTGCTCATTATCACATGGCATTGAAATATCACCCTTACCCCAAATATGTATTTGCATAAGAGTATGGATCGGCCCACATATTTCTGTCCAAGCCTGACGCAGTTGAGTTTGTGTGGTGTTTTTCTGTGGCCCTAATGTGTCTGATACTGTGGATAGCATTGTCATGCACTTAACCATTTAAATTTTTAATACAAAGTCTAGCACATTAAATTAGACTAAAGAAGAAGCATGGATTCATTTACAAATGAAATATTTGCAAGTACAATTACACCCGTTTAGTCTAAAGTTTGATCTATGTGGCCAAGCCTGACCCGAACCCTCAGGCTCCGTCGGGTCCCATCATTTGAGTATCCACCCTTTAATTTGCATACTGTATATAGAATTATAGCAGATACATAGTTTTATTGCTAAATCATAGTTCTTGCAGGCCATTTCACAAGTTGAATTAAAACTGTGTTCAGTGTTTTGTCTGTTGTGAAATAACAGTGTCTTTATTTGGGCAAAAAAAAATAATAATCAAGGTCCATTTTCTCTCTTTCTCTGAAGATTTCATCCACATTTCAGTCTTCCTCAGAGAATAGAAATAATGTTTCTGGGACCAAAAGTTAGCTTTCCACATTCAAATGGCTTGATTGTTTTATTCCTGCAGGACAAACGTAGATGAGAACAGTGTGCTGTCTCAGAAGAGAGCGAGACACGAGGTGAGTCTTCAGAGCAGCACTTCCACCAGTTAATAAAGCTCGATAGACTCAGGAGTGATTCTAACGCGGCACTTTGTGTAAACACAGCCTAAGCTCAGGGCACTTGTCAGCTGCTTGAAGTGGTCCATCAGGACTGAACTGACAGCGATGTGTTTTAGGTAATTGTGCCTGAGAGTGTGTCGTCACTTCTTGGAGTGGAGGGCTCAGAGGGCTTGACCCAGAGGGCGGACGACGACAGCTTATCAGCAGAAAGCCTCGACAGTGTATCACATGGTAAAAACCTCAGATATATGTCATTAAAATAAGCGCTGCTCCTCCTTAGATCATCTCTACTCCAGACATTCTTTCTTCTTCTATAAAAATGTCATGTTTGAAGACAGCATTCACACCCAGATCTGTGTGTCCTGTTAGACATCGGCTCCCAGTGCAACCAGTCTCCATCCCCCCGTCCTCACTCTGATACCTCCAACCCCACCAACTGGAGTCGCCATCTCATACAGCAAACGCTAATGGATGAAGGGCTGCGACTGGCTCGGATGGTGTCACATGAGCGGGCTGGCAAGATCAGCCTAGGGTCAGAAGGAACTCACTCCACAGGTGACCTTTCAAATAATATTATGTGCTTAATAATGGACACGGAATAAAAGTCTGTTTTGCAGTGTTTGCTTGTCTTTGTGTGGGTTAAAGGAATAGTTTGACATTTTGACAAACACGCTACGCTTATTTGCTTTTTGGCAAAGAGTTAGATGAGAAAATCAATACCACTCTCATGTCTGCACATAAAATACTAATCTACTACTAGCAACCAGTTAGTTTAGCTTAGTGTAAAGACTGGTAGCAAGGGGAAACAGCTGTGTTGGCATGTCTACCTTCCAGTATCTCTAAACTCACTAATTATCTATCTTTTTAGTTTAATTCTTAAAAGAAGTGTAGAAAATGACAATTTGTTATTTTACCGGGATTATGTGTTGGACTATTTCTTGGCTGGTAACAGTTTTACACTTTGGTGTTTGTACAACTCCAACAAGTGAAATAAAACAAGTTAATTAATGAGCTTGAGAGACAATGTTACCTTTGAACAGAACCAGTCTACCCTTTTTCCAGTCACTATGCTAAGCTAAGCTAACTAGCTGCTGGCGTCACCTTCATATTCACTGTAGAGACATGAGATATTTTCATCCAACCCTCGATAACTTTCTCACACATTTTCTCTAAACGTCCACTTATTTCTTTAAGTTGGAAATGGTAGATAGTGGAAGAGTAGAAAAAAATATTAAGTTGATTTTAGGGTTGAATTGAAAATGACAGACTCCCTAACCTCTCCTAACAATGAATATTTTATAGCCCTACAGCTTGAACTCTAGTGAGTCATAATCTCTCTGAGGTGACGCCTCCCACCATGAGCAGCTGAACTTCACCAGACTGTAAATTAGAGAGGATAAAAGTTAGGAGGGGAAGCGAAGGAGGTGGAGTGATATAAAGAGAGGAAAAGAGAGAGAGAGAGAAGGATGGTAGGGGGAGGGGGGGAGGTGTTACACTGTTATAGCACTTCTTTAATACTCTGTTACTGTAGCATTTCTCTGATGCATCACAGCTTCTCACAAGGAAAAAAAAACAAGTGATCTG
>NW_018127898.1:1316586-1350647 GCF_001952655.1 Monopterus albus | reverse complement strand
CGCAACCCCCCCCCCCCCCCCCCCAAAGCAGCAACTGACGTCAGAGTGTGTTAGGTGCGTGGGCTGAAGGGCGGGATGGCTGGGGCGTGGGGGTTGAGGAGTGGGAGGTAATTGGAGGGGCGTTGCATTGACTCACCAAGCGACAGTGTACAAAAATAAAACCTGTGGGCAGGGAAATGGCACAGTCTTTTTTATACATCTTCTCCCTCTACCAAAAGGACTGCGGAAATAACAAAAAATGACATATGTTTCATCTCTGACGTCGATCACCCTCACTTTGTCTTGTTTTTTCTTTGTTGCCTCTGTCACTCACACAAGTTTCCTACCTCTGTCTCTCTTTCATTAATCAGAACTTTATCTCACTTCCTTTTAACGTCACTGTTTTCTACCATAACTTATCTTCCACTGTTGGTGTTATTTCTCATACATTGATCCAAATCCTCCATCTGATAAACCTAATCACTTGTATTTTTATTTGCATTTTGCTGACTGCATGCTATTAAATCTGTTTTATTACAACTAACATTGTCCATAAATTATTGTTATTATTACTGCATGCTGTTAAAACACATGGACACTTGGAGTTTCTAAAGAAGGAAATGAATGAACAGAAGAGAACCACTTTGGGTGCTGTTTAGACCTCAGACTTTAAGATGCTGTGGTAAAGTGTTACATGCAGAACAGTACATAAAGTCACTTACAAGCTGTGTGTTTAATCATAGCTTTTCAAGTTGCATTTCAGTAGTAATTTTCCATTACCAACAAAGAATGGAACAAGTTTTGGTTGCGTTTTTTCCTTATCTTGCTCACTGGATGTCATCGCTACTGTATTACCAACTAAAAACCATTCAACTCCTGTTATTCAACAGCTTGGGTTGGTCATACAAACCATGATGACTTCACTCCATGTGGGAGACTTTCTTGCTGAATTCCCTTAACTACTATTCAGAGGTTTTACAAACACTGGTTGCATCTTGGTTACGCTGACTCTTAGCTGCAATAACAACAGCACCAAGTTAAAATAAATCATTTGCAAAAACACATAAAGCTGGAGTTGTTTAATTTCATTCATTTCCAGTCACTTGACACGGCTCACAGTAGAATTTTGGGGTTTTGCAGACCCTAAGTGTATCAACACGTGGCCTAAAAACCTCTTGTCTCAGTGTGAAGTTGCTGTGAAGTACTTTCAGTGGTTCTCTTACTAGTATTTGTTCTTCACCCAGCTACTGAGCTCATCCTAAACTTTGTCTCTCCACAGATCATGACAGTAAAGTGGAGAGGCAGAGCTCCATATCAGCGTGCAGGAGCAGCAGCCCTTGCATCACTAAAGATGACTACAACCACCGGGGGAAATGAACACATTCAGATGTTATCAGAGAACTTGTCCTCAGGCTTGCCCCTGAATTCCAGTCAGCTGTATAGAGGCTGCAGGTGTTTCCTGCTTCACTCACATGACAGGATTGTGAGGCTACAAAATCAGTAGAGTAAATGTCAAAAATTACCAGCGACTGGTATCATAACCCAGCAGTGACGCTACACTCTGAACTTGTGGATCAAGTTTTAAAATGTTCTCTTTTGACTTTATATTCGGTAAATATTTAGGGGAAACACTTAGTTTTTATTTTTTAAAAGTGTCCTGCGAGATGTTAGCTGATGGCGAAAATGTACGTGATTTTATCAGGAAAAACATGATATTTTGTTCAATGAATCAAGTCTGTTGTGAGCAGTGCCGTGACTGTGTTCAGAAAAGTTTCAGATGAAACTGGCTTGAGACAGCAGGGGGCACTGCAACTTGGGAAATGGACTCTCTTAACTTACTCCAGACTGAGTAACAAGCTGTAGTTAAATAGAGCTTTTTGTATGGAGGCTTTTATCAGCATGTTCAGCAACAGTATGATAACGTTCTCTGCAGTCCATCACCCTCAGGAAACAAACGTGTCCTGGTTCTTGACAGAAGTCAGTGTGGTAAAGTCAGAGACTATTATTCCTTGACATTCAAAGACAGTCTACGCACATGGAGCAAGAAAACGGCAAGCGCTTGTGGCTTTAGTTGATTTCTCAGAGAATGCACACACAAACACCACAGTCATGTTCAGAGGCCTTTTGTCCTTTTCTGCATCATCTAATCACCCACGGATCTGAACAGGCATGCTGAGGCCCCTGGGATATGAAGCCGCCAATCATCATCACTTACGCCCTTCACAGCTTTCTCAGATATTTTGTACAAATGGCTGATATGGTGTTTGTATGAAATAATACTTCAGGCTTTTGTTGGAGGCATTTCATTATCATTATGTGAAAATGTACTCAGAATACCTTTTCTAAACTCCGAGGTATGAAATAAGAATACAGATGCTTTGTTGATTTCCAGCTGAAAGTAGATTTTACAGTTGCTGCTTCCTACAGTTAGGTTTCAGACTCACAGGACTCAGTATGTTGGGGGGTGGCGTCATGGCACTTCTCACCCACATTCAAGTTGTGCCCAGTAGGTGCCGCTGTACAGCCATTGAAGATACTGCGTTCAATACTACGTCACAAGCTTCAGAATAGAGGAGAAACATTTCAAAACAACATTTTTTTTTTTAGAAATTGTGATGATTAGTGTAGATTTTTGACACGATATTTTTAGGTGTAGCTGAAACCTACAGAAATAAAAAAAAATCATACAGAGGTTAATGGAGAGAAATCCCATGGTGCTTGACTTTTGTTACAGCAGCTCCTACACATTATTTGAAACTCTTGGTCCTTATTAGGAACTGTTAAAGTGTTTAAACTTCATTAAATGACAAGGCTTATGTTGACAATTAATGAAGGATTTTTGTACTGAGTATGTCAGTGAGATACTTTGCTGTGTATCAGTTACACTTGCCTGTCTCTTAAGCATTAGTAACCTCCTCAGTTTATTATGTTGCAGAACAGATTATTTATTTTGTTACACTTCAATAAATGTTATTTTATTGTTTAAAGCCACAGCACGGCGCAGTGTTTTCCACAACCGATTTTTCTTGGGTGTTGGAAGAGGTTGCAGAAGCTGCGTCACACAGCCAGCAACACTCCTGCTGTCGTCTTGTTTGTTACACTGATGCTCCGCATCAAGACTCGGTGCCAGTATGACTCACCTGTACCGGTGATGTCAACATGGCTCATCCACACACACACACACACACACATATTCCCTCTTTCGACACCATGAAGGCCCACAATCCAAAGCCTTCAGCCAACCTTCAACCCTAAGGAATTTGGTTGTAGGACAGTTTATTTCACTGTGGTTACTATATGTGCAATACAAAATCATAATGCCTCCAATGTGAATGAATGTTAAAAGTTAAATTTAGCAGTGCTATTAGGAGCCATGGTTCTAGGGAAACAATGTCCATCACTTTGGTCCAGACTGAAATATCTCCACAATTATGTAAGGGTTTTCATGGTCCCAAGAGGAATAATCCTACTGACTGACGATCCCCCTCAAATTTTTTCTAGTGTCACCATGAGATTCAAATTTTTGTGTTTTATTGAAATATCTCAACAACTCTTGGATAGATTGCCATGAAATCTGATACAGATGTCCATAGTTCCCAGAGGATGATTTGAAACAATTATGAATCCTCTTGTGAAATTCCTGTATGACTCTCCCCTCAGCATCATTAGCACTTTGCATATGAGCAAATGCTGGCATGCTAACATGCTAAAGTAAGATGGTGAATACTGCATCTGTTTAACAACATGGTAAAGTGATCACTGTGAACATGTTAGAATTTAGCTCAAACCATGGCGGTGGACTCTTACTGTTCTTACTGATTTACATTTTTACACTTACCAGAGATGTTAATGTTGATGTTCATATGGAAAGCTGCCCTGAGCCTTTTGATTACACAAGAACAATTATATCCAAAATGGATTTCTTCGCTGTGAGTCAACAGATGAAGGGAGTCACCGTCATCAATCTGCTGTCAGCACCG
This sequence comes from Monopterus albus, assembly GCF_001952655.1. Lineage (NCBI taxonomy): Eukaryota > Metazoa > Chordata > Actinopteri > Synbranchiformes > Synbranchidae > Monopterus > Monopterus albus. The sequence continues at coordinate 1,346,688 of NW_018127898.1, read as the reverse complement.
CTAATAACAGCTTTAAATCTCTGAGTCTATTCTTAGCCTACACTCTCTCCCCAGTAACAAAAAGCAGAGCACAGCTGATCCAGTTTTATGTTTGACTGCAAACACTAAAAAAGCAGCAGCTGACCATTCATGAAATCAGGAAGGCCAATTGTCTCCATAACAAAATATGAATATTTATAATGAGTGAACCCCTCTGTATACAAAGATGGGCACTGTTGCAACACACAGCAAACAAAACAAACAAAAAGTCAGTTTGACCATGCAAATTTTAAAAAGAAATAACTAAAATAAAGGAGAGTTTCTCTCATTAATAAACATACACAATTTAACTAACTTACAAAAGTTTTCCTCATAGCACACAGGAGCTAAGCATAACAATATTCAAATCTATGTCGAAAACCAAGGCAAACAAAGTCACAGCTACCTAATGGTTCACGTTTTATGGCAGGTTGCCAACAACAACAAAGTGAGTCAAGATGATGATACCTGCATAACACGTGACATCCAGGCACCTTTGCTATAGACTAAGGGTGACAACATGCTTAACATTACCAATTTCAATTTTTGCAATGATCTTACAATACTAAAAATGATACTATATACAATGTATATAACCCTTTCGGTTACTTAATATCATAAACACGATATTGCTTCTCACAGACAGTAACTGGAAGTGCTTCAAAAATTTTATTAAAATAAAATAAAACGAAACATTTGCTTTAAATAAACATAGTGGATGATTTTTGTCCTTCTGGCCTGGATTGAGTTATATTAACAACGCTTTCACAGAAACAGTCCTGTAAAAACTGATACAGTCAGTGCAATGCATTACCCAGAGAAACAGAATAACCACTAATTCTGCAAAGAGATGTACAGTATATATGGATGGATTTTTATGTAACATTTCAATGGTAAAAGCAAACATTTCCAGAATTGGACAAATACAAGTATTACAGATGTAAATTTGGGTGAATGGAGCCTTTAAAAATAAAATATCTTAATAATTTTATATGCAATACAAGCATGAAAAATCAATTTCCTTCCTTCAGTTTACATATAAATGACAGAAATTAATGTTCATTAATAGGTAAAAAGCCAGTTGAAGACCAGGTTCATTTCAATGCTGTTTCCAAAGATTGGGTTAACCGAGTTATACAGTACCTACTTCATCACAGCACATCTTACAAACTCATAAGTATGTCAGGAGGAGAAGCAGGACCAATTTAGTCTAGGTGATGTGAGTGTAAAGGTGTCGCAGGAACTCTCCTCTGGTGGTTGTGTCTCCAGGGAAAATGGCCTGACAGAACTCACAAACATCAGACTGCAGCGCCACGTCGGACATCAGCAACCCACCAGACTGACTCAGGGAGGGACTGTCTGTCGCAGGTATCTGACACACAAACATAAAGGACAAGACAGGGAGTTTCTCAACAAGAACATGGAAAACTCCAAGGACAGACTGACAAACCCATGGCCACTGCTGGGATTTTTGTTCAGTCAAGACACTTACCCTCATCATGTGCCAAGTTCTGTCTCTTCCAGGGTGATCTGTTTGCCCTTGAGGTCTGGACTCACAGGAAGAGGCGCCTTGCAACCTCGAGGAGTCCAGGGTTAACAGGGGTGACACCATTTGCTCCAACATCCCATCCTCCTTTCTCTGACAGGGTATATCCACAGACAGCTTGGCCATATCGTCAGTGAGGAGATCAAAGTGAGCCCCCGCGTTTCTGGAAAGGTGAGTGATGCCACACTCTGCTGCAGAGTTGTCTGCTCTGGCTGTTCGTGGTTGAGGCTTTTCTTGGAAAATCACGGGGATTTCTTGAGTACACTGGACAGGGATAGACACCATATCACTCAGCTCTTCATTAAGAATGGGGACACCTGCAGATCAAGAATTTTATATGTGTCATAAATCATGACAGAAATATATTCATGACCATTAGATTTTGGGTTTATTTGGACCTTGCTGGTTCTTCTGAGTGCTTGCGAGTTGATGCAACAAGGCTGCCTGTCTCAAACATAGTGACCTCAGGCGGAGAAACTGCTGGTATAGTTCAATGTATGCTTCCTCCATCTCACCAGCTCAGGAATCTACAGTAAATATCACAGGGGGATTACACTGGGCTGTACAATGCAATTTTCTAACTAAAGTATACATACAGATGATAAGATAAAGGAATCCACAATAATCAGTTACAGTCATGCTAGCGGGTCTGGAGTCTGTTCTCTGTCAGTGGTGCTTTGAGATAAATGTGCTACCTTCAGCATGCTAACATGCTAATAATGACAGTGCAAGTATGCTGATGCTTAGTAGGTATTCAGCAGGTTCACCCTCCTGGTTTTAGTGCATTGACTAGAAAATACAGCCTGACCACTCCCAGAAGTGAAGCCACTGTGAGTTGGTGGCTGCCCCCTAGTGGCTGATTGCAGTATAGATCATAAATCCCATGCCCTCCACGTTAGCGGATGGGACATGAGGCAAACTAAAAACTTAAATTACAAATCAGATCATTTTTTCCCAGAGGTGATTTCTGTTATAATTGGTAGATATAATCACCCTAGTATGTGTACAAGTGGTCCTTTTTCTGGTAAGTATGGCTGTAATAAGATATTTGATTATATAAAAAGAGGTGTATTTTGGTTGATTTGACAGCTTTGATTGGCGGCCCGATACTTCACCCAACTACTTGACAGCTACTACGCAGAATCTGGCTGCAAAATGCCAAGATGGCAGCCGCCATATTCACAATATTTTGGCTTCAAATTTAAGGGAGGAAAGTGGTGATGCCTTGTCCATATTTATACAGTCAGTGATTTAGTGTGTTAGCATGTTTGCTAATTTACATGGAATACAGCTGAGTTTGATGGAAAGATCGCTGGTTTTGCAGGTATTTGGTCAAAGTACTGAACAAATTTTACCCTATGCTGGTACTAGATGAAAAGTCCAGGGATCAATGTTTCTAAGTAAATTTCCAACAGTTGTTCAACTGTAATAGCGATTGCAATTCTTAATCTGTGACATCGCCACTGTTGAGGATTTGTGCAGTGTAAGATTAGGGCTCTGCCTCGTCATAAATCTCTGCGTCCCAGTTCGACTGTGTGGCGGCAGGTGCGGCAGTTGCTTGGTATAGGCTGTGCTCTGTAGATTTGGTGCTGAAAGCCTTGAAGTTCTTTGTTGAATGAAGTAACTGAAGTAACTGTAGCTTGTTTGTTGTAACCACTACAATAATCTAAAGGATGAGATGCAATAAATACAAGCAGGAATAATGTTGTTCAAGAGCTAAACATGTTGATACCTACATGGCTTTTCTAGCTGAAAGTATGCTGAACTTATTAAAATGTGAAAATATTCCAATTGGTTTCCACAAAGTAGGCAAAACAAGAAGGTGTGTGTGTGTGTGTGGGGGGAGTCTGAAGAAAATGCATATGGGTGGTGAGAGAGAGAGAGAGAGGTATGGACCATCAGATGGCACTCCAGGACTGTGTCATTAACTCTGCACTTTGAGCTCCCATTGACTTCTATTGTAAACAAAAAGCTGAATAAATGAAGTATAAACTTTATAAAAAAGTTGACTACAAGCAGGAATGTCCTTGAAGAGCTGAACAGTTTGATACCAGAATGGCCTGTATAGCTAAAAGTATGCTGGACTTATAAAGTGCCAAAAAACGGATGGAAGATCCCAGAATAATCAGGAGAATGCATCCACACAACTAGTCACATAGCTTCATGCTCGTCAAATCATTCTATATAGACGATATTTGTTATGTTTCTCCATTTAGTTAGTTTTTTCCTGTACATTCACTATCCACATTATACATTATACTGGGCAGACGTGGGTCATCTTGCCTGAAATAAAGACCACATCAACTAACACTGTATACCTTTTTATGAAATTAAACATTACTTTTCAGGGGAGAAAAGTAGAGTAACTATATCACACAGCAAATGCCAAATGTTAATTGATTAGTGTGATAAACTATTTGTTTGATTAATATAATCATTTGATTTGTTTTATTTGTGTGAGTACATATTTGCTTACGTTTTTTTTCTGCCTGTTTACTTGTACCTGCCAAACAAACTGATCAAAAGATGAGGTGCATCAGGACCCAAGTGGCTTACCACATCTACTAAACAGTTTAATGCAATAAATCCAACTTAGATATAGGTTAGAAAGAGAAGGGGAAATACTGTATGTACAGAAATCAATACCAATCTACTTACCCTTTCGAAGGTCGTCTGCATGCTCTGCTCCAAGAAATCAGGACTCCTTGTCATTCCTTACAAAAGCTAGATTCAAAGATTTCTTCTGTCTGCATCTCAAACAGGCTTCCTGTTACTGTAAAAGAATTAGACACTGTCTCAGCATTTAAATCCAGACTCGAGACCCATTTACTGAGCACAACCTACAACAACTTTGTGACTGTGAAATACATTCTTCAGATGAGGCCTTACCAACCACAGTTATGGCTGGTTTGCTTATTCCCTGGTGGGCTTTTGGAAATTATGCTCTATCCATGTACCAGCATACAGTGCATTGAGAACTGCTAAACATAAGGAAGTAGCTCTTGAAAACAGGGAAGTGAAACCTGGTTAGTATTTAAAAAGGAACCTTACCATCACTCAGCTAAAATGTTAATCAGAATCAGAATCTGCAGACAGAATGACAGTCTGCAGAGTATATCTGTTAGCATGGACTCAAAAGAGGGAAAAGTCAGGCTCTATTTTTAATGTAAAAGAACATAAGCAAGGACAAGTATCTGACTGTCCTCCAGTGGCCCAGGCCTAAGCACCACAGAGCATCTGTGGAGACGGCAGTTCACAAACGCTTTGTTTCCAATCTGACAGAGCATGAGAGGATCTGCCAGGGAGAATGGGATAAACTGCACAAATCCAGATGTACAAAGCTAGAAACTCGAAGCTGTAACTGCTGCCAAAGGAGCTATTACAAATGCTGATTTAAGTGTCTGAATACATTTATACATGAGAGATTTCAGTTCTGAATTTTATTAAATAAAGAATAAATTTCTAAAAACATCTTTTTACTTCGTCATTATGGGTTACTTAAAGTGCCCATGACAAGGTTTTCCTTGTTTTCTGACTTATCTGCAATGTTACAATGGTGAATTATCATCTTAAATGTGACCAAAAGCTCAAAAAATAAGGTGTACATTTGTTTTAATAATCCTATGCAGAATCAACTAGGTTGATACACGTCTTGCAAACTCTCACTCGTGAGACTTTTTTTCTAACAATGTAAAGTCTTACGTGACAGTTTAATGATTTCCTTGAAGCAGGATATTTCAACTGCATGCGGTTTTGTGGATATATTTTGCCTCGTGCTGCACTGTGACTGGAGGATGTGGAGAAAAATACAGGGCTTGAGGTTACTGCATGCCCAGGAATGTTCATGTACAAAGACCCACTGCTTTACCTGACCAGGTCTAACCTACAAGCAGCCGGCCAGTGAAGCATCATCGCTGGATTCCCCCGGAGCACAGTACCTGTTAGTTTTGACTGCTTGAGGCCATTGTGTCTGCAGCATGTGATGTGATGCGGGTTAACGAGCGAATTAACAATCCATGATGTTATTGTCCCTACCTGTTGGAATTAATTTCACTACTTTGGTACGTGGTCGTGTGAGGGAAGACGCAGCGACCGCCAGTTGGATTTACTGACCTTATGACATTTCCACTACTTGGTGGGACTTAATGGTAAGTTTAAAAAACACTGTTAATGCCTAGTTTCTGTAAGATTAGAGAGAATTTTGTCTAAGGCTGGATAAGTTACTATGTCTGTATTGTGCCAGTTAAAATATGGGGTTTCTCAATTACCTACTTTGTTTAGAGTGTTACACATCTCTTTTCATTGGTACTTATACTGTTGTTTACCTATCTATGGAGGAAACATTCAAATTAATGCTGCTGCAGTTCACCGTGTTGTCCATCTTCATACTCTGGTTTAAACAAGTCATTGTCAAAAAAGTTGCTTATTTGTTATGTTTTTTGTTTATGCATTGTCCTGGCTCCTGACCAGTGTTGTGTCGAAAAGCGTTCCTCTGTCAACATGTGTTTCCTCTGTTCAACACTTGTTTTCATGGAGCGCCCCCCTCAGTGGTTGTGGTTAGGATAATGTTAGGATTCAGGTTAGGGGAAAAAGATTTCGACACAACACCGACAGCAGGAGAAAATAGAGTAATACTGTATAGTAATTGAGAAAATGAGTAATTTATCACACAGTTGTGGAAAAAGTAAAACATGTTTTTAGGAGGAGGCTCTGGGGTTTTATCGTTCTGAAATAATTTGAGAATATTTGGAGTTATGTTGAGTGCAAAGCTAATCTAGAGGTACCCAAGATTAAACATTAAACGGCTGGAAATGAGCAAAATGAGCACGCCAAGGCCATTTTAATGTAGATTGATGAGAATGATCCTAGTCAGTGATTTAATGTATCATATTATTGCACTGATTATTATGGTGTATTAATGTACAATTAAGCTTAAGCAGCATTACTGTTGGGTAATTTAATCTCTAAAAATTCATGACATTTCAAAGGATTGTTGCCTGTTTTGTACCAGTAACTAGAAAAAGTATAAAGTACACAATGGAAATAGGTAAAGTGCTTTAATATAGTAAAGTACACAGTGTACTTGGCTGCTTTCCAGTCCTGCTTACCATTCATTGGTTGTCTATGCAGTGTTCCAGTGTGACTCATCAGAGTTTAACCCTGTTTTTCAAGCAACAGCAATTGCTTTTATTTATCTCACATGGACATTTTTCTCGTCTCCACACCGTATTCAGTTCAAACATTAACAATCACCGCCCACGAGCAGTTTCTCCAGCAACACTTTACAGAGTAGCCTGTATGGAAAGGTTTCTCTAGTTCAGTATGTACTCTACTTCTGTCCTTGCTTTTTCTTATTTCCTTCCCCTTCGTTTTCTTCCCCTTTCCAATATTAACGTGCGTCTTACACTTTTTTTTTTAAAGTTTAGCTTTAGCACGTACTATACGTTCTATGCTCAGTAATTTCCTCCTTAACGTAAGAGTCGCACTGAGTATCAATAAAAACGCGGAACTCAAAGTGAAATTCATTGTTTGTTATCTGTTTCTCTTACGTGAGCTTTGTGTTCTACTGAATAATACGGGAACATAAAGTTTACTTACCCTAAAGGTGATCGCGGATTCCCTGCAGGAAGTGCAGACACAGATAATGACGTAAAGGTTATTGTGAATAAACTTGTCCTCGCTGGACCATTACGTCACCATCCCGACCTAAAACACCAACACAAATGAGACAAATCCTTGATGACTCTACCACAATAACACTTCCTGTAGGTTGGTTTCAAAATAAAAGCGTCGACTTTTAATGAAGATTATCCCGGGAGACCTTTGGATTGAAAATTGTGGAAAGTAACTAAGTGCATTTACTCAGGTACCGTATTTAAGCACATTTTTGGGTATCTGTACTATACTTGAGTATCTTCATTTTCTGCTACCTCATACTTCAACTTCACTACAGCTCAAAGAAAAATATTCCATTTTGTACTCACTTCATTTATTTGATAACTTTAGTTAGTTACTTAATTAGTTACTTTTCACAATGAGGTTTATAAAACAAAATGCAATATCATCACAAGATTTGTTTATCCTTGGTGTAAAATTCACAGCAGTAATTCAAATTATAAGCATACTATATAAGTTAAAATTAGTTCCACCTTTACCAACTGTAACAATAAATGTGATTTACACAATAATACATCAATAATTATAATCAAATAATATGATGTACATCAGTGTAAATTGTGCCATTTTGCATAATTAGTACTTTTATCTTTGATACTTTAAGTATATCTTTGCTAATAATTTTGCACTTTTACTTAAGTGACATTTTGAATGCAACACTTTTATGTGTATTTTTACACTGTGGTTTTGTTACTTTTACTTAAGTAAACAATCTGAGTACTTCTTACACCACTGGAAAAGTGGTTTCATGAAAATGTAATACTGGCTAAGATAAAAGAAATCATATAAACCAAAGAACCTAGTATCATTTCAATTTGTTTTTTAAGGTTTATTATTATGAAATTATAGTTTACTGAGGTTGTGAGTCTAAGTCCTTTTAAACAACCCTACACAACCCAGAAAAAATACCAAAAAGAATGTCTGTTTAATTTCAGTTATGCAGTTTTTTCATTTTTACTTCCTCTCATACAGGTCAAAGCCTTCTGCACACTAACAGAAAAAAATTGTGGTTTGGGGAATATACAGAAGTTTTGTATGTTATGTTTGTTTTGTAGCCTATTAGTATTCAATTTTAAATATACTGAGTCACAAATACTGGAATCTGCCCACGAAATTCATATGTACATTGCAATTGTAAAATGCAAACTTCCCTGAGGCCATAACCCCCCCCAAAATTCCAGGAAGAAAAAATTAAGACATTTTATCCATGCTGGCAGCCAGAATCTGAGGACTTCAGTGCTCAGGTAGCACTAACAGTATTAGTACACAGTGATCACCTAAACCTCTTCTTTATGATTGGTGGCAGTGGCACCATGACTGAACAGTTCATCTCTCTTTGCACTCGCTTACTGCATTTTAGAGACAAGTTTTGCTGTTTAACTTGCATTGACTTATGACCACATGAGGGCATCAGAACAAGTTGCAGGGTTCCATTTAAGGTTCCATTAAATTTGGTCCACCTGGTAAAATCTGCAAGATCATCAGCATTTAACCACAGGTGTTTACTGAGTATGCTGGGACAGAAATGTTGAGCTGGAGCCACTGTGAACAGAGCTCACCATGAAAATGTTTAGTGTGTGATACTGATTTAAAAATAGATCAACACTAAGCCATCAGAGTCTTGTAGGTGGCATAGTACCTTCCAGGCCATCCATCTAGTTTGAAGGAGCAGCCGTTTTGTCGGCCCCTGACAGCTGAGTTCACAGCCAGCACCTTGTGATCTTAGAAATTTGTGCCAGCTCCCTCTGCTCCAGACTTGTTATGTGACGCTGTGAGGAATGGACAGCCTACATCTTTGTCGTACTAGGAGAGCCATGCCTTTGCTATGTTGCTTCTTCTCCAAGAGTATCCATTTTTGTTGCTGCTTTAGTTTTTGGCAACCTGCTTCATGGTAACACCAAGTCAAAGTTACATAAATTTTCACTGTGAACATTTGACACGTTTTGCTATGTGTCATATAAGGTAATTTTTGTTGCCTAATCACAATATTAAAGGACCAGACAACAAAACTCCTGAAAGTCACTCCAATAAAACATGCACTTTTCCTTTTTACATTTCTGTTTGCATGCAAATTAAACAAACAAAATGTATTATGGTAAACAATATGGAAGTGCTGATTTATTTTATTTTTTAATTTGAGCCGGGCTATCTGTTTCACCCTGCTTTCAGACATTATGCTAAGATAAGTTAATCTAATCTAAGATAACCAGGTGCAGGTCCTCTGTGCAGGCCTCATGTTTAGCATACAACCCTGAAGGTAGTGTCAGTCTTCTCATCAATCTCTTGGCAAAAAAGCACATATGTGTATTTCCCAAAATGTTGAGCTATAATAGTGATACTGACTGTTTTTCCAAATATGTATTTATTGACTTTACTAGCTCGTATCTGGTATAGTAAGCTAAACCTATAGTCAAGGCAGGAGCATTTTTAAAAAGTTACTGTAGCAATTTGACCAGAAACAAGACAGTGGAAAAGAAAACATACACCAACAACAGCTTTTTAGGTGAAATAAGTTGAAAATGACACTGGGCATCGATAAGTGCATAACACTGAACAAAAATTTTAAAAAACAAATCTTTAGTGTTTGCACTGTGTGAAAGTCTGCATGTTACTTTCTATTTTTAACAACTCCTTGTGTTTCCAAGAACGTGTGAGGATTCATCACTTCCAATGCACCTAATGTGATGTGAACATTCCAAACTATTACTAATACAATAAACACAAAATTTTTAAGAGACCTCATCCATTTTTAGCAAAGTGTGAAGTAAAAGTTTGTACAATTATTTATATGCATGTTATACCATGCACCTTATACCACTTGCCTCCACTTGAGTGTTTGACGGCAAGCACCATGTGGTTGCACTGACCTTGAACCCCTCCTGCCCCACACACACACACACACACCACGCTGTGTCCGCCAGCGCCCCTCCTTCACCCCCATCCCTTTGCATGTGATCCTAGTGTTGGAGCTGTCTAAAGTGTGTGCGTTTGCGTGTGTGTGTGTGTGCATGCATGTGTGAGTGTTTGTGGGCTTTGCTGGGAATAACAGCCAAGAACTGTCATCTGCCAGTGCAACACTATCCGTCCTGTCAATCTTGTTTTATAATTGTAACACTCTCATATGCTATGGCTGAGCAAAAAGAAGTTTCCAACATAGTGAGACACACACCCACAAAGAGAGAGAGAGAGAGAGAGAGACAGATAAAGAGAGAGATGATATAATTCTATTGCTAACTGTGCTTCTTTGGCAGTATCTTCACATCTTAATTAATCATGTTTTTAAGCAAGTAGTGTCATAAAGTTTATGGCATGTTGTCTTATAAAACAGTGATCTAGTCCCTGTTTCAGTATTTTTCTTTTTCTTGTGTTGTTCCAAACACTTTTTTTCATTCTATATTAAACAGATATTCCAATTTGATATTTGATGTTCGTCATTGCAGTAAATAGGCACAGGGTGAATTTATCAAACAACCTCTCATTAAAACTAACAGTGCATTGTCACTAAAGTGTTTACTTGTAATGACTGAGTACACATTCAAGAAAAATAATTATTGCTTCTAGTAATGATGCAAAACAGCATAAAAGATACTTAAAGCTACTCTATTTCATTTCTTTTCAGCCACTAGAGGGTGTAGTGAGACTCAAAACAAACTGACACGCAACATTCCTCCTGACCACTCTTTGCCCCCCCCATCACACTATGTTGCAGCAAACTGTACAAAATGCAGCATCCAGACTGAAGCTAGTGTTAGCTGACTAACAAGTAAACTCAAATTTGTGTCATTTGGCTGCTTTGAATGGCAGAGACACACCAAGCTGACGTGACAGAACTAGCATCGACGAAGGCCGTCACCTCATAATGCTGCTGTCCGGACCATTCGGGTTGGAAAAGTGGCACTTGAGCACACTGCACAGACTACAGCCAACAGACAACTAGCATGTAGATTCTGCATCTGTGTTACAGAAATAACTTCCCCTACCATCAGGTGGTAGAATCTGCATTCACCATTCACAAAGGGAAAGAAGAAGAGCTTGTCTTTTGGTTGTGGAAGAACGAAGGAGGCTGAAGGAGGCAAAACAATAACAACAACAACAACAAGAAACTGCACTAAAAGTGTGAAATGATGGATACTACAGGCTGAAGGGGTTTTCCCAAAGCTTTCTCTTCTCATGCACTGATTCGCTAAGCTGAACAGCCAATGAGAGTGGTCTCTCTCTCTCTCACCAACAAGGCCTAACAGGCTGACATCGATTCAACATGCCAAATTGGCTAAAAGCCGTCTACAGGGTCTGACTAGTGCCAATGGTTCAGGGCACACCAGAAAGATAAGCCCCGACAGATGCTCACTGATGGCCTGACAGTGGCCAGTGGCTGACGACCATCGGCTTGGTGCATCATGAGCTTAAAACTCTCTATCTCAAAATTTAAACCATTGTTAACCTTGGTTTCTGTGTTTTATTTGTCCCACTCTTTCTGTGCACAAGAATGCAGCCTCTTTGGTCTGGCAGCCATTCTTTCAGAATTTTAGCTGACAAGAGATCCTTATGGCTGTCTGTTTAAAATGACTTCTCACAGTTTGAAAAATTATAACCTTTGCTAGGTGGCAAGTGGGACTAATTTACAGACTGTACTGTGGCAACACAGGGTAGAGAACATGGAATTACAACAAAAGGGATGTAGGCAGCAGAGTGCCAGTTAAGTACCTTTAAGCTTATTGTTATTGTCAAAACATTAAAAATTTTAATGTAAAAATACAGCTTTTAGTTTTGAGTAATTTAAATTATTTTGGCAAAAAGCCTAACTGTAAATATTATTGTTGTAATCTTGTCTTTCTTCCAGTTTCTCAGTTAAAATATAAACAATATACAGTATATTATAATAATTTTAAGTGTATTAGTTTTGAAATAAGACCATCTTTGAAGTGTAAAATATAAGTTGATACAAATGGACACAATCGGCATCAACCATCAAATGTCCACTGAGCAAACAGGTTTCCACCAGCACTTCCTCTCACACACTAACTGAACTGGTTCAACAGTCACTTATGAATTTAATTCTGCAGGGACTGAGTTAAGACAGTGATGTGGGGTGTACAGTTATCACAGGGATGGCATGAGCGTTGACGTATGCCAACTAATTAATCATAGGACTTTCTTAGTGAGCCAAACCAGACCCAGAGACCAGATTTCAATGCGTTAAATACACTCACAGAGGGTTTTCCGCACTCAGCAACACACCCACACTCAGTACTGTTACATAAATACATAATACATTTAGAAATGAATATATGATTGGATGAACATTTATACCTTAAAATACCATTCTTACTGCTTTTAGACACATCCATTTCTATCTTTTTCTGAAGCATAGTGAGGGATTTTTCTATGTGCTGCAATAGTCTGGAAAATAAATAACATATATATTTGCCGAAGAATACAGATTGGTGACAAATAAAAGAAAACCCTGGATAAATGAGTGGCCTCATTCAGGATGACAGTTCCCCTATCCATAGGGATCAAAGGGTACCTGAATGGTTTGATGAGTATGAAATTGATGTGAATGATATGCTGTGGCCTTCACAGTCACCAGATCTCAACCCAGCTGAACTCCTATGGGAGATTTAGGACTGACGTGTTAGACAGCGTCTCCATCACCATCATCAAAACACTAAATGAGGGAATATCTTTTGGAAGAATGGTGTTCATCCCTTCAGTGCCAAGGTACACTGAAGCTGCTCTGTGGTGACCTCGAAAACTTAATGAAACACTTTATGTTGCATTTTCCTTTCATTGCCCATCTGTATGTGCAGTTGTGTGTGCATGTAACAAAATACAGAAGACAGTGCATTAAGAAACACAGAAGCCATCATAGAGCACTAAGCAGCTTCACAAAGTTATTTACAGCTCAATCTATCAATAAACCACACAACAGGTGCAGCATCCTCACAAACAAACCTATTAGCTTTCGTCCCACTGGAACAATATCCTCTCCAGCAATCAGCTGCTCACTCACACACACACACACACGCACACACTCTCAGTCAGTCACTCAGTTGTGTCTAACTATAGCTGTGAGGACACCCACTGATTTAATGCATTCCCTTGACCCTTACCCTAACCTTAACCTCCACAACTAAATGCCTAACCCCAACCCTATGCTCACCCTTAACTTGAACCTAATTTTAATCTTAACCCTAAAACCAAGTCGTAACCCTTAAAAACACTTTGAAGTTATGAGGGAAAACGTCCTCACAATGATGGTATCAATGTGTCTGTGTGTAATGTAACCCTTAAAAACACTTTGAAGTTATAAGGAAAAACGTCCTCACAATGATGGCATCAATGTGTCTGTGTGTAATAAAAACATGTACACAAACATACGATTTTGTGATGTGATGACAAGCCAATATAAAAAGTTTTAATATATGTAATGCAAAACTTAACTGCTGATTTATAAAATATGCTAGAACTGAAGAATGAGGTTTTCCTTTTTTAAAAATGTGCTTAATGTGTGTTTCATTTATTAACGTATATTTTATCCTGACAGCGCATTAACACATTAGCAATAATACAAAACTGGTGGTAGCATAAGTGAAGGTCCAACATTTAAATTTGACTTGAGTATAAATAGAATTTTGACAACACAATAAACTTTAAGTATCAAAAGTAAAAGTACTCATAATGCAGATTAATATCACCTGTGTGTGCGTATCATTACACAGTATAATATTTTATTGGATTATTTTTAGCCATGCTAGCAGCTAAGGATGTTGATGTCACTCAATCCACCACTTTGGCCCAGACTGCAATATCTCATCAACTAAGAGATGGTCTGAGATGATAAATATTTTTTAAAAAGCAAAACTAATGACATTCCACCAGCACTTCATGCTCACTGCTAATTACCAAATAGCACAATGTGCTATGATGGTGAATATGGTAAACATTATCCGTACTAAACATTAGCATGTCAGCATTGTTACTGTGAGATTGTTGCTATACTTATGTTAGCACTGAGGTGAAAGAACAACAGTGTAAAACTTTCTGCTGTAGTGCAGTGGAACAGTAAACAGTTCAGTTGTTCTCAAGCCTCTTGTATAGTAAGTAAAGATGCAGAGACTAAGCATAAAACACAGACATGTGCATTCATGGAACAAATCACCATGACAAGTGAGCCAGCTATTACTGGTCAGAGCATAATGTCTCATGTGTGCAGAGTGTGCAGTTATAGTTTTATGAATGCTGAATGTTGCATGTCAGGAGACGGGTCAAATGTTAAAGGGCCAATGGCAGCTCAAGATGGTACCTTATTGACAGGGGATGTATTTCAGGTTTGGTCAGTGTGTGGTAATGTGCCTGACCTTTCATGGATATGTGACCATAAAAATATGTCTGTGGAGATTCTCATTCATCCAGGTCATGGTAAGTTTGAAGTGTTAAAGTTGGCAGCTGGAGGTTGCTTGAGGTTCTTGAATACATTTCACCTCTCCCTCGAGAAGCTAATTCAGTTCTGGCTGACCGGTGGGGAGTCCCATGTATTTAATCTCTGTGGAACTCTTAACACCTTGAGAGCCACAGAGGGCACATGTAGGTCATTAACCCACCCAGCCATTATGTGACTTGTTAGGGTCACATGAGTCCTGATGCTGATGGGCATTGAATTGCCTTGGGAAGGATGTCTGGACTGCATTGTAAGTGGCTGATAAGTGGTGTCATAAACCACCTCCACTGTTTGGTGATGGTTGTTGCAGTTTGAGGTAAGAATTATTTTAGGGTGGTTTCATATTAGGGACCCAGGCCTGGATCCAAATACACTTGATCCTAAAGTCTGGTTCATTTTGATCAGTGTTGAACACAAGTGTACCGGACTCAGGCACAGTGCCTTGGTCCACTTGAAGAGGTGGTCTTGAGCATGATGCATGTGTACTTGAGCACGGTCCACAGGAGATGTGAATGCAACTGTGCTCAAACAAGGGCGCGAACAGATGCAGCAGTTCGTCTCTCTTCCGGTTGTGTGCTTAATAATGTGTGTTGTAGTATGTGTTCACGTTTGTATTGTGTTTATGTTCTGGTGCACGTAGTTCAACGTCTAGGTTGTGCTCAAGATAGAGTCGCCACTGCCTTATGGACATAGGGAATAAGTCAAGACATTTCAACTTGGACCAGGAAGTCACAGAGGATCCTCAAGGCCTGGGGCTTCTCCGCCGGATTCCTACATCACCGAACACGCCAGCTGCACCACCCACTGAGAGGAGGCGTCAGAAGCGGTGTGAATGAAAGCAGAACCGGGGCAAACAGGGACGCATCTAGGCTAGGCTAGCAGCTAGTCCACACAGAACCGTGATACCATCCCTCATTATGGCCAATGTACATTCACTGGACAACAAAATAGACCACATATAGCTCCTGAGATCTGCGCAGCGTGAGATGAGGGACTGCTTTGTTTTAATTTTTACAAAGACATGGCTAAACGACAACATCCTGGACTCCGCTATCCAGCTAGCAGGGCTAACATGCTACCGAGCTGACCGAGTCTTTGGTAAAACACGTGGAGGGGGAGTTTTCGTTTACATCAGCGATACTTGGTGTCGGGACGCTGCTGTTATTCATAAACACTGTTCTCCAATGATGGAGTTTATTATCATCAAGTGTAGGCCTTTCTATTTATGTAGGGAGTACTCAGTAATTCTGTTGGTAGCTGCGTACATTCCTCCCACCGCTAACACCAGCGATAGGAGTGAGGCACTGAATGAAGTCTACCAGGCCATCAGTGAACAACAGACAGTGCACCCAGACGGATTCCTCATCACAGCTGGGGACTTCAGTCACACAGAGTTAAAGGTTTTATTGCCCAATCTGCACCAACATGTGGACTTTCCAACAAGCGGAGACAACACACTGGAACTTGTGTACACCACATGCAAGGGTGTATACAAAGCCTCCCCCACCTGGGTCTCTCCGATCACATCACCATCATGCTAAGACCTGCATACAGACCCAGAGTGAAAGCCATCAGACCAACACAAAAGGAGGTACGTGTGTGGCTGGAGGGGGCTTCTTATGCTCTGAAGGACTGTTTTGACACTACAGACTGGGACATTTTCAAACAAGCAGCCGCTCATGACAATCACATAGACATAGAGGAATACACTGAGGCTGTCACAGCATACATCACAAAATGCATTGATGATGTGACCTACAGCAAAAATATCACTGTTTGTGCCAACCAGAAGCCATGGATGACAGGTGAGGTTCACAGACTCCTGAGGGGTCGGGATGCAGCCTTTAGGGCCGGTGACACCGTGGCCTAGCAAAAGCAAGAGCCAACGTGTCCTGTGGAATCAGGGAGGCAAAACGTCAATACAGCAAGAAAATATCTGGACACTTCAGCAACACTAGAGATGCACAGAGGCTCTGGCGGGGCATCCAAACCCTCACAGGCTATAAACCCCCCACCTCGGAGCTGTGACAGTGACCTCTCTCTGCTGAAGAGCCTCAATGACTTGTTTGGCTGCTCTCAAACACAGAACAACACACCAGCACAGAAGAAGACCACCCCTCCCCTGGGCGAGCAGGCTGTGTGTCTGTCCGCAGCCACCGTGAAGAAGACCCTCTCCAGGATCAACCCATGCAAGTCAGCTTGACCGGATAACATACCTGGACATTTTTAACATCTCCGAGACAAGCGGTTGTTCCCATGTGCTTCAAGGCTGCCACAATAATTCCAATTCTAAAGAAGCCCCACCTAACCAGTTACAATGACTATCAGCCTGTAGCACTGACCTCAACTATTATGAAGTGCTTCGAGCGGCTGGGCATGCAGAGCATCAAGTCCATCCTTCCTCCCTCTCATGACCCATTTCAGTTTGCATACAGGTCAAACAGGTCCATAGAGGATGCCATTACTGCTGTTCTCCATCCAGCCCTCACCCACCTAGATTCAAAAAACTCTTACGTGTACATTTCTGTATGTCCTGCACATATAGTGAATTGACAATAAAAATCTCTTATGTGATGTCATAACTATTCAACTCTGTTGGTTTGAACATTAACAAACATGGCTGAGAATGAAACCTCTCTGGAGTAAAGAAGAAGTAAAATGTTTGCTTGAAACTTGGGCCAATGAAAACATATAAAGATAACTGGATACTATACCCAAAAACTCTATGGAAGCATTCATCAATATTGTGTTTGTGTTGTGTTTGCTCAAGGAGGATTTGTTGGGCTTTTCTTCTATAATAATAATAAGGTCTAGACCTTCCTTTCTAAAGTGTCCTGAGATGACTTCAGTTTTGATTTCTGGTTATACAAATAAAACTGAACTGGATTGAATTGAAGAGTTTGCTCTTTTTGTCTCTCTCTGCTTTGGAGGGATAATGACTCAAAAAGGTTAAAGTGCCCATAGCATGCTCATTTCCAGCCATTTAACATTTATTTTGGGTACCTCTAGACTAGGATTGCAGGTGGAGGTAAACAATGGTATATGTACCAATGAAAAGAGATGTGTAACACTCTAAACAAAGCAGGTCATTGAGAAACCCCATATTTTAACTGGCATAATGCAGACATAGTAACTTCTCCAGCCTTATAACAATTCTCTAAAGAAACAACACATTAACAGACCTGCAATGTGTGTGTGTGTGTTTTAAACTTACGATTAAGTCCCACCAAGTAGTGGAAACATCACTCCCTTTCAAGTAGCTCCAAGGTTGGTAAATCCAACCGGTGATCGCTGCATCTTCCCCTACATGACCATATACGTTCCCATCCATCCATCCATCCATCCATCCATCCATTATCTATGCAGCTTATTCCTGAATATGGTCATGGGGGGCCTGAAGCCAATCCCAGCTGACATTGGGTGAGAGATGGGGTACAACATGAACAGGTTGCCAGTCTATCACAGGGCTGTAGCCAAGTGGTTACAACGCCGTGCACGATATACCCCTTCAGGGTTTGTGATGTCAGCGGTTTGACTCCAACCTCTGACAGCTCTGTCATCAGTCTCTGTCTCCTGTTTGCGTCTCTGCAAACATACTGTACATTCCCAAAGTAGTGAAGTTAATTCCAACAGGTTTTGTAGCACCGACAATAATGACCAGCAACATATCACATGCGGCAGACACACTGGCCTCAAGCAGTCAAAAGAAACAGGTACTGTGATCCAGGGGAATCCAGTGTTGATGAGCTGATCAAAGGAAAAAAGTCTAGCAAATGAGAGTTTGCAAGATAGAAGTACTAGAACATACAGTATGTACACATCATGTTTTAAGGTGATAATTCACCATTGTAACATTGTAGATAAGTCAGAAAACAAGGGAAAGCATGCCATGGATTCTTTAAATACTTGCAGTTCCCCACCAGTCAGTCAGAACTGATGAAGCTTCTGGGAAATGTCTTCAAGAACTTCAAGCAAGTCCAATTGCCAGCTTTAACATTTCAGGCATAAAGAATACAAAGTCACACTGAAAGTCAAAGGGAACACAATAGATAGTTCTGTAGCCAAATTAAAAATGTTTTAGTTACTACTAAAGGAACTCTCTGAGCTGTTGCATTGAACTAAATCAAGCTTATGAAACTGTATTCGTCTGCTGCTCCTATTACATCTGACTTGCCATTTTTAATGAAGACCTCAATGCAAACTAGTTTTCACATTGCCTCCTCCTCTTTTCTCCCCTTATCCCTTTTTCCACTCTGTCTGCCAACACCAAACTCCAAATGACCAGTATGTGGTGTACAGTAGGATCCGGTGTCAAACAAATGAATGCAGTCATTACTGCAGTCTGCTGTGGCTGAGAGTGGGACGGTGTCGTCTTCCTCTGGTCAAAGATGTTGCCAAGATTAACGCCGTGTGTGACCAAACAACACAGACATAGGGAAAAGGAGATGAAGGACTACTTTTGTCACTTTTTTATCACATCATTAATATGTAACAAGTTACAGCACAGTAGGTCCTGTGTTAAATAAAGATGTGCTTTGTTTCCTGGACTGTATCAACTGACTGGGCAACAAATTCTGGGCTCTTCTTAACGGACAGATCTCTCCAGCTTCCTCCCACAGTCCGAAGACATGCAGCTTAGGTTGACTGGTGACTCTAAATTGCCCGTAGGAGTGAGTGTGGGCTTGTGTAGTTGTCTGTCCCTAAGTGTCAGCCCTGTGATAGACTGCCGACATGTCCAGGGTGTACCTTGCCTCTCACCCAATGTCAGCTGGGATTGGTTCAAGCCCACCGTGACCCTCGTCAGGATAAGCGGTATAGATAATGGATGGATGGTTATTGTATATCAGGCTCTTTGAGGCTGTATTCGGACACTATAGTGGTTTTGAGCTAAATGCTAACATATCCAGTTTAGAGTGTTAGCATGCTAAATTAGCACTAAACATAAAGTGCATATGGCTGATGGAAACTGAAACGTAGTTTGTTTTTCAAGTATTTGGCATTAAACCAAAGTACTGGACAAATAAAACATTTGATCTGCAGATGAAGCTACAGTTATAGTT
Organism: Monopterus albus; assembly: GCF_001952655.1. Lineage (NCBI taxonomy): Eukaryota > Metazoa > Chordata > Actinopteri > Synbranchiformes > Synbranchidae > Monopterus > Monopterus albus. The sequence continues at coordinate 1,326,947 of NW_018127898.1, read as the reverse complement.
CACCCTGAAGGGAAAATGAGCATTTGTATTAGATTTCATGACATTTCATCGAGCAGCTGTTGAGACATTTCATTAAAAAACACAAATGTAAACCTGATGGTGACACTGAAGGGAAAGTCAGGGGTTGATCCCACATACACAGTTCTGCTGCCACAAATACCCACTAGCACAACAAATCCTCAGCTGAAAATAGCCTCAACAAATTCACACTTTACCACCTGTTTTAGAAAATTATTTAGCCTTTAAAAAAATCAAACTGTATACTCATGACATGACTTACAACTTCAGTGGACGGAATGGGCATTGGGGCGGGTGCCACAGGGAGGAGAGGTTAGGATAGTAAAAATATACAATATTATCTGCCTTACTCTTGAACCATTTTTGTAAGCGAATGTTTCCAAGGATAATACAAATTATATAGCCTATGAATCTGGAAATATTTAGAAATGTTTTCACATTATGTATTCATTTCAGTAATAATGGCAAAGAATAAAAATTGACAATATGTAACAAAAACTGAACTCACATGTTTAGATAAATTGATTATTAATATTTCACAACTAAAACCAAACAAAACAAAAGATATATATAAAGTTACAGAATAGAAACTCTGATCTGACAAAGGACATGTCACAGACTGACAAATCTATGACTGCATTGTCAAAAAATGAAAATGAAAATAGACCAGCACATTTCTACAAACATTTATTATCAAATCTTCTGACTCTGAGTACTTTTGCACCTTTTCATGAAAGTCCTGGCAGTGCTGTCAGAGTAAACACACATCCTAAACAAAACATATAGTCTACAGTGGGAGAACGAAGTATTCGTCGTATTGTTTGAGCACTGTTTGAAGTGCTATAGCTGCTCATCTTCTCATCACATTTCACTGTGATTCCTTAAGTTACTATATTTCTTTTCTTTGAGATGAAAATAAAAAAAAATTCCAAAAAACATTTTAAAAAGCTGCATAATTCAGAACAACATGGAAGAGAGTTTTACAAACACGCAGTGCTGCGGTTCAAAACACATGAAGGGTGATGTATTTGTATGTAATGACAGGAAAGAAACCAAAGAAAGCAGCTGATGTCATGCCTGAAATGTTTGATTGTGCTTAATAATTTTCAAGCATTTTGGGGTTTTATCCATGTATCAAATAAGAAAAATGAAATACTGTATCTAATTTTAGAAACTTTGAAATGTGCTTCGACTTAATATCATCTCAAGCTGGACAGCTCTAATGTAATAACTTTCACTGCCACAGGAACGTGAAGAGGATTTAGTCCTTATGGATCTTAAACCACCTGTCGTCACTTGATGCCCTTAGCAGTGTGAAGTGTACATTCAAGTATTGCATGCTCTTTGTCAGATAGTCCTGACACTGACATGCCTAAGGACACTTCATAAAAGCTGGCACGGAGCTGAAATCATATTTTTCCATTATAAGTTCACCATATAACCTGGTGGTGACACAGAAGTTAATGTTTTCATGTGTCTAACAGATGGGGAGTTGTATGTGATGTTTGGATTGAAAATTCATTTAGTGTCACTTAGTATGCTTCATAGACTAAGGCTTTATAAAGGCACTTTGCATTCTCATTCAGCAAGTCCATTTTGTTCTCAAAAGACTAAGAGGTGTGGTATTACAGGGGTATGCAGTTCAACAGGAGCTCTGCCTGCATCTGCCTTTACAAAATGTTGCAAAATGGCAGCATAAGAAATATAGGAAAAGATGTCGGGATTAAGGCAATAAGGTTTGTAATTGGTAGTATCAAAATAAGCATAAACTTTGGTCCAAGACCTTCAACAAGAGTATGATTAGCACTAAAACGATCTGTTGTGATACAAAGAAATTAGTAAATATTTCCCTTTTGAAAATTAGGGTTCCACAAATTGTTTTAAGAAACAGGACATGCGATTCTGTCTGCGTTTTTCTAGTGGGCTTTTTAAGAAATTAGTGTGTTTCTAAGTACGTAACACTGCATTGCATCTACCCAAATATCCATGTCTTTAGCACAGCAAAAAAAAAGTCATTGTACAAATGCACACAAAAATGTATATATAAAATGTGTCCTGAAGTCTCAGTACAATTTCAGCCCCATCTCTGCCTTTCATTGAACTGAAATAAATCTTTATGCACTCAGGTTTTACAACATAATGATAAAAAAATAATGGTCTCTTGAACAATGTCAGATATTTGTCATCTCACATGTCAGTAGGATAAAAGGAGGTTCACCAGTTGAGTTCAGTGATAAAACCTCTTATTAGGTGCTTCCAGCCACCATTTCAACTGTCATCTTGTATATATAACACGTCTATTTATGTTGTTTCAGAACGGCAGAGTATCCATAAAGATCTTCTCCACAATTGGTGGAGGGGGGACCAGGTCCTCTAGTTTCAGGTAGAAGATACGCTGCAGGCCCTGTGTACACAGAGTCCTTAGTTCGGGGAGCTTGCCCAGAAGACGGGAAAGGTAGTTGGGCTGGGTCCTGCTCATTTCTGATCCGTTTCCACTCACGTGTTCCCTTAAACAGGTGATGAGATTATTCTGAAAGTCCTCGACCCGTCTGGGCTCTTTGAGGCCGTGGCGATCTGGGTGCAAAAGAAAATGAGGAAATGAGAAACACAATCTTGAATATAAATATAAAATGCAGTAAGAGTCAGAAAATGAAAAGCAAACAAAGGCTCTAACCAGTGATGATGACAAGTGCTGCAAGACAGGCAAACAAAGAGATGTCTAAGTTCATGCGGTGAAGGCTCTGGGAGAAATCCATGATGGAGTTAATCCAGTCGCCAAAACTGCGAACGCATTGCAGTCGGTGGAGGACCACACCATTACAGAAGATCAGCTTGTTCTTCTCGGGATTTGACCTGCACAGTTTCAAGCCATTAGTACAAGTAGAGCATTGAAAAATGATCATCACCCTATTGAAACAATAGTTAATGTGGCTTTTTTCTTCAGCCGTACAGGAAGCCAACCTGTATGCTAGTCGAAGAATGAAAAGCTCAACAAAGGCAGATTCGAGGAGCAGCTCCTGGTCCTCTGTGCAGAAGTCTGTGAATCCTGGAATGGTTTCAGCCCAGTTTCTGATCACATCCAAAGCACCACTCAGCAAGTCATAAAACAGCTGGATGTCATGAGCATCCTCCTTTTCTTTCAGGTTGTCCACTGTCTCCTGGTACTGAGGAGGAGGACAAGGGAATGGTCAGCGCTACTGAAGAGAATTTCATTGAGCTGTTTGAGTATTCAGTATTAGAGCCCTCTTGTAATTTACCTTGGAGTAATCAAGCTTTCCAATAGTTGGGTTTGAGTCTAAATGTGACCTGACGAGAGAGGATATGATATTCACGCTGGGGGTTGTGGATGAAGCCTCGGCCACAGTCTTGGGTTTGGAGGGCAGACGACCCCGTCGGCCTTTGAGGCTGTCTGTGCGAACAACTAAGAGTGACAGAAAAGAGGACAGAAGCAGCTAAAGCACATGCTTATGGCTCTCACATGGCTGTCACTGTCCCCCATATTTTAAAAAATAACTTTTGTATCAGTTTACATTTTTCTGTCAAGCTCCGGTTACATACTTCTGTTATTCCTAGCTTTGGTTTCAGACTGTCATTACAAGCCCGTGCTGCACAGTGTCATACATTATTCACTGAAAGCTTTAAGAAACTCTGACACTGCATTACCTTCTTTGACCATCCCCACTGTGAGACATTTCTGGAAACGACAGAACTGGCAGCGGTTTCTCCTCCTCTTGTCCACTGGACAGTCTTTATTCCCGAGGCACACATACTTTGCATTTTTCTGTACAGTTCGCTAACAAACAAAAAAAAAATTACATTAAAATGATGCATACATATAACACTGTGCATTATCAAAATGAACAAATAAACCTGTGTGCTATCTTATATTTAAAAAAGTTGATTTTTTTTTTTACCACATCAATTTCCTTATAATTAAAATGTCTATAAAGCTTCACCTGTTTTCCACCTGTGTTTTTATTTGGATCAAAATTCATCACCAGTATCAGCCAATAACCTTTGATGCATTACTGGTAAATACTCAATATGATTGTCCTATGTAATCTGAATGAATGGTGAACGCAGGATGAGTTGCAGGATGTTTTCTGATACCGATATCAATATTTGAGCCCAAGATATGTACTGCACAGCACATTTTAATGGTCTCTGTTGGATCAACTGTGTAATGATGTACTGTAATTGTGTATAAATACATTGTGTCTTTGGTGAATCCATACAGCTTTCTTTGTTATTTATTGGTCCACATGCAGTCAGTAACAATATATCTGGGATAAGCTAGTATCAGTTGATGCTATTCAGCTTTTTACCTTAAAAAAACCTTTGCAGCCCTCGCAGGTGCGGACTCCATAGTGTTGACATGATGCATTGTCACCACAAACTGCACACCGACCCTCACTGGATCCTGGGTTATGATTCTTAGGAGATGTCATGGTTCCTTCTACTATCCTGGGGCTTTCAAGGGGTCCATGCTCCAGGGACATGGGGGGACAGTGAAGTGGAGAGACATGCTGCTGAGAGGACAGGAAGAATGGGTCATCCTGGCCTAGCTGAGCATCCTGATGTTGGCCCAGGGGAGAGTGCTGCTCTGGTGTGGGGCTGAAGGTGAAAAAGGAGAGCTGCTGCGCCATGGCAGCCTTATCAGTCCCAGAGGATGGGAGAGCTGAGGGGTAGGGGCTGAAAGGGGAATCCCAGACAGGTGCGGACTGGCTTTGAAAGCCCGGTGTTGGAGGAGAGACGGTAGCATAGACTGGGCTGGCATAGTAGTCTGAGCCACATGACGACAGTGTTTCATCGAGGCAGCTGAGCGCAAAGGAGCCTGGGTAACAACCGTACACCTGGAGATCATCCAGCTTGAAGGCTTGGTTCTGCATCTGAGCGCTGGAGCTTTCGGCTACCGTGGTATGGTTGAATGAAACTGTAGAGGCGGGAGGAGAGGTGGTAATCTTACAGGAATAGGCATCAAACTCCCTAACATAGCCATTTCCCACTAATGTGTTGATGCTGGGCAACGAAGACGTAGACAGCTGGTCCTTTTGGCCACTGATGTCCATCACCAGTTTAGTGCTGTGGTCAGGATTCAAGAACTCAGAGCTGAAGTAGGTGTCATGGGGCAGGGATGCATACTGGGTTTGCACACAGGGCATCGCTACGACAGAGGACAGTAACAGTTACAACTAGTGAAAATACATCTCAATGTTTGTGCATGTAAGGTAAACGCTGTTTACATTTAGACATACTAAATATGCATGATTAAGTCTAAGCAAACGTCTTAACGATTTAAAAAATTTAACGTGGTGTGTAACTGTAAATGTGTTGTAAACTGTTGTCACACTTTCAACTTCTTAGGCTTACTTTTTCAGAGTAAAAGCAAGCTAGTTAATCACTGGGGATAACTGGGGCTGATAAGGAGCTGACTGTTAAAACATATGTAGTAAATTAGATATTGCCTAAATCACTTGGGTCAGCATTTTTTAATCCTCCTCCTGTAACTATCCAAACGGTAGCTTATATTAACACCTTGAATGCACACAGTTTCATTTCCCCCACATGCCATTTCTCGAGCTCCAGGGACTGTCAGACCTTTGTAGAAAATGCAGAGGGTGGTCCAGCAGCGCAATCAGATGTTGTCAGATATTGTGTTACTGGCTGTTAATGCTGTGAAAACCTCCTTCAGTGGAGGGCAGCCCTGTTTCACAGAGTATGTACCAGGGAGTGTTGCAGATTGTATTTCAGGGTGGGCTGAATGCCAGGCGAAATGGAAAAGTTTGTGTGTGTGTGTGTGTGTGTGTGTGTGTATATGTACAAGTTTTGGTGAATGGGCATGTATCTACAAGTGCCTTCTCACTAGCCTATGTTATTTGCAGTATGTGCTTTACAAGTTCAAACTTAAAAAAAGTTAAATTCTTTTTCCAAACTTACACTTAAACTTGACTTATAGACAGACAGCTCAGCATGTTTCACATCATATAAACATCCCTTACTCTTCGTGGCATGTCATATAGAAACTGTTTTTCACCCACTCGTAAAACATACAACTAAAATCATAAAAAGTTTTAACATTTGCACATGACAGTTTGTCAGAGTTCCCGTTCAGTAGCCTTATTACTAGCCTCACTCAATAAACTCTGGGACATTTCCTCAATAAAAAAGTAGACTATAGCCTACTTATCTTTCACAACTATTTATCATATAGGCTGACAAGCACTTGTATTTCAATAATATTTAAATTACAATTAGTTGCCAGAGTTATTAGTAAGTACTGCTAGCTAGCTAGCTGAAACTGTTCAGTTGGGGGCGGTTAAATCAACACTTCTCTATAATAGCGTCAACAAAGTGAACATTGTAGGCTTGAATGCATTAGGTGTAGTTAGATGTAGCTACCTAATAAACCTTTAACTAAATTTATAGCTCTAGCTGGAAACCACATATGATATCATTATACATTATTTTCCATCAAATTAATTTGAGATTAGGGCTATCAGTCTTGTTCTATGATCTTAAATTATTATCAAACTTAGCTATGAAGAGATATTTACAGTGAATCCAAAATCAGCATAGAATAAATACTGTATACAAAGTCCACTTGCACTTACCTGGTTCATGTAAATATCCAAATTTTGAAGCTTGTCATTTATTCCAAACCAGTGAAACAAATGAATGTCACTGCTGACAGCGCGCACACACACTCATTCAAACACACTCTCACACACTGGGTCAGACCGACGCAGAAGCGCCACAAACTCTTGTTTTATTTTGGCAGCGTCTACTAAAAGGCGGGTCTATGCCCAAAAATGGTGGAAAAAGGTCCGGTACGTGAGCCAATCAGCGTCGTGGTCGACACAGACGTCGCTCCGTGTGACGCACGCACGGGATTCCATTGACGCAAGAGGCGGGGGAGCGTGCTTTCTAAATATAAACGCCAACGGCGTCGTTCACGTGGAGCTATTACTGGATGGCAAAGGCTGAAAATAACTGCAGTTTGGAGGTGTACACACTGTACACACATGACAGTAAATATAGGTGTCATACTCGTTTACAACGGAGAAAAGTGTTATCACAGGACAGATCAGGAAACACCTGTAGGGTTTCTTCAAAAAAATGGGATTTTTGTTTTCATACAATAGCTAGAAACACCCGCTCCTAACAATGAACTAAACACACATCAGCATAAAAATGGTAAACACTTAATGATTAAAAAAAACAACTTTATAGGCTACCAATAATTTATGGATAGGCTACCCAAAGAGGTAGAAATATGCCCTACTATATTTCAAATGACACTGAAATAAAAACAGTTTGAATTAAGCTAAATGAACTTCATTAAAATTTTGAAAAATTAGCAGGTTGAAGTTAAAACTGAGTTCAAATAAAAACTTGACAAATGAACATTGAATTATTTCTGCTGTATTCATATGACTATTCCAGAATGGTTTATTTGTTTGATCTTAAGTCCTTTGCATCTCTATTATATTTTATTATATTAACTTTTTTTACATTTAACAATTTTATCTCAAGGTCTACTAGGGCTTTTAGTTGATCTTTATTAACAGATGAAGTTTTATTAGGGAATTGTGGACAAATTTCCAAGTGCTTTAAACCTGCAGTGGTCTAAAGTAGTTTGGGGGCAGTGGAGCAGCAAGCACAACTTTGACATAAAGTTGATATGGTAAACTTAGTGGCAAACATTGCTTATTAATACATTCAGCAGCTCAGTTGGAGCCCTGTTTTTGCACACATGGCAAATTTAATTCTAGCATTCACTCTCTTTTAGCTGTGTTTTTGGTCTCTACCAACTGGAGGGAAATATGTGACTTGTTAGCTGCAAATGCTCTACTATGTTCACTGCCCTTGTGTTGTGTACTTTTTTTCTCTTTCACTGCTGTATAACCACTCGCTTTTGGAAACAAAGTTATTGATTGATTTGGATACTGACATCTGACTCATAATTTTACTCATGAGTGTATCGTCCTGCAAGTAGCAAAACATGCCATTTTGGAAGGTTTTTGACTTTTAAAATTCATAGGTGATAGTCTAAACAAAATTCAGTTCAAGCTGTTGACCATGAAACACAGTGGACTTCATTAGACAATATATCACTTGTTGAATGGTTATGAATGGACACTTTATGTTGCACAAATTTCTCAACAATTATCACAAGAGATAATTCCCTACATACAGGAGTCACTTCAGCCTAGGCAAACCCCATGTGTTTCCTTTCAGTCTTTTAATATAATTAATCCTCACTGGGAATAAAGATCCTTATTCTGACACAGGAAATATGACAATTAAAACCATCTGACTTTGACCATTTACACACTGTAATGTCATCTTCAGGCAGTTTGCACTATTCATGTCGCAGCCACAGCTGCAGACATCAATTTGTCAGCATCAATTTAAGCATCACCTAATACCCCTTATGTCATAACTTCTCCACAACAACCAGAAAAAAACAACATACACTAACACTTGAAGCCTCCCAGGGGCTCTTTGGGTGTGATCTAGTTTCTTTTTTTAAGATGAAAGAGAGTAAGATGGATCATTCAGGCTGAGAGGCACTTAAGATTTTCTCCAAATAAGGAAGACCCTGTTGCTAATGCGATTGACAGGCTCTGAGTTAATTACAGGGGTCTGAGCACTAAGTTGGGTTGTATACTGTATGCAGAATGTAAAAAACCAAACAAGGTAGACTTTGCATAATATTTCTGTCTCTTTCACTCTAATCTGCAAGAACAGACACATGGTGATATACAGACACACATATACACGGCAGAGAGTAGAGGCCAGAAACTTCCAACATTGTTCTCCCTGGTTAAATAGTTAAGAATTGAACACTATATGTAGTAACGTTCAATTCAAGGTTAGCCTCTAAATGCTTTACTAAACAATGCATATACTGTAAAATGCAGGCCTGCACCTCAAGATATTATTTGTCCATTTCCTTTTGTTGTTGTGACACACATCTCATTGAGCTGCAGTCAACACCAGAAAAGTTTACACTCCACTACTTTGAAATGCAAGAATGTTTCATTCTCTTCATTTTATTATGCAGAAATTATTAAACATCTTGACATAAAACCACACATATCAGCTGGTGTGGTTACACTGTAGTGTTGGGAAGTAAAAATGAAGCCCATTTTCCCAGCTGCAACATTAAAATTAGGGTTTTACATTACTGCATCAATAATTAAAGCCGGTGAAATAAATAAAGCTCAAATGCAGCAGAAATGTTTGTTTCATCATTCCGTTCCACCAACTCCTCATCCCTGATCCTGTGAATCAGTTACTCCTTATGTCTGACACCTTCTTCGAAGAGTATATAGGCACATCGCATCTAAACTGAACTATACCTTCACTCTGTTGTTGCCACTTCTTCACTACCTCTCGATTAGGCCCGCCTTTTTTCCCACATTAAAACAAACCTTGCCTAACTGCATGCTGTCATGCTTCAGGATTAGGAAGATTTGAGCATTACGTACTGTAGATTACTGCATTCGGGGTAATATTACATACATATCATTAATTAATACAAGGGAATACTCTTTTTTTTATATGGCCTCTTTTTCTGTTTTGGCAGGAAGCGGTACAAGCAGCAAGTTACTAAGATAGCCTTACTATTTGTAATTTACTTGACGATGTAAACCTACGAGTATGCTGCCATTTGTCAATTTATGGTTCAAGTCTGTCTCAGTCAAGTGTAATCAAACTTTTAAGCGCGTCATGTTTAGTTACAAAGTCTCAGTGCATTACAGAGAGACAAAAGCAAGTCCTGAATCAAACAAATTCCTTTTGTAAACAAAGATTTGTAATGGAGTGACAGATTTGTAGTTATTTGCTTAATCTGCCTGATTATAATATATGTTGTCAATATGATGCTGTAAGAGCTTTACAGAAACTGAGAATATAATATTGCCAAGACACATGCAAATGACAGTTATACAAGTTGGCATTAAGACAATAAATTAAAATACAACAAGAAGAGTGAAAATCCAACAGAAGATTGACTCCTGAAAGTTGAAGACACGTAATGCACATTTCCCCAGTCACAAAATCACATTTTTATTATCAGTCATATTTCATTAGAGTTTCCACATTACCTGTGTATTTTGTGACTGCATTTAAGCCTATTCAGTGGGAAAGTTGTTTTATAAAGACAAAGACGTAAAACAGTAAAGTTGCAGGACAACACCAAGGATGCTCATGTTCTGTTCACCTTTGTGAAGTAAATAGAACAAAAGACATTTTTTGAAAATGCTAAACTGTAAATTTCAGAAAACCATGTCAACCCCTGTGTCCAAAGTACTTTCAGGACTCAGTAACTGCAGAGT
>NW_018127898.1:1314522-1316554 GCF_001952655.1 Monopterus albus | reverse complement strand
CCCTGCCCCTGCCATTATTTTACCAAGACCTATTTAAGAAACAATAAAAAAAGAATAAATACATTGTATAGTTTTCTTTCAGCTGGACATACACTGACAATGACAGACAGGTAGCATAGTGTTGTTGGACAAGGAGAGCCGCTCTGAGCTTTTGAAGGCAAAATAAAACCAGTTCATCACCAGCTACATTAAAAACTACATATATAGGTAAATATACTGTATATTACTTGTTCAATAGATACACAACATGCTTTGCTATTTTATTTAGAAAAACAAAAAACAAATGCATTCCATTTAAATTGGCACCCAATAGCGGCATTCAGACTGAGTAAGCAAATCTGCAGTTTTGGTCTGTCAGTCTGCCCTCTCTCTCTCCCTCCCTCCCTGTACCTTTCTGCAGGTATCCTTGGCTAAGGAGCTGTACATTTCTGATGACTGGCCACATTAACCTGCTTAATGTTTGCTTGTCGCCATCTAAATGCAAGCGGCCTGTGCTTTGAAATAATTCAGAATTCTCTCAGGGATTAGGTGCAAAAGACATACACATGAATACTTAATAATAAAAAACTCAAAATTCTCAAAATACTTATCCTGCATGTAATCCTGCATCATTTCCACCCACTCTACTTGCGATGAAAGAAGCTGGATGATTTGGATGTTGTAGCCATGAGCATGCTAGCTTGGTTCTTGTGAGTTATGTGGATCTAGAATAAATGAAAGTTTTGAGTGAACTGCAGTTTTATTGTTTACATCATACTCATTTAAACGGATACGTTTCTAATAAGCACAGTGTAATTTATAAGCTAGTGGTAAGTATGTTACACTAATGGAAATGTTGCGATTATAGTAATCAAAATAAACACATGAAAACAATCAATTGCTGAGCTCAAGATGTGGCACACTGCATTTCTGGTACCAGTGTCTTTAATGAGTCTGAAACAGTGTGTGCACCGTCACTATTAGTACTGGATTTGAATTATTAATGCCACTTACAGTACAAGGAGGCTGCATCCATGGCTCCCCGTCAATTTGCATGGGCAGAGCTTTAGTTGTCCTGCACACAAAGAGGAGTGATAGCGAGATGTAATTACACTGTATGTGGACATTTTGACATACAGTATATGTGCCTGTTTAAACCGGATGGAATTAAAAAGAGGATAAAATAACAAGAGCACCTGATTATATCATGCAATTCAAAACAACAGCCACACACTGTTTAACTTCTAATATTCAATTTGAGATATGACTGTGGTGTCGTATGAGGCTGTATCGTATTGTACTGTTAGGCTGTTATCTAACTGATGGTGAAAGTACACAACCTGATGGTAATTTGAGAGGTCTGTGCCAGTCTCTGCCCGGCACTCTTTAGTCCAGTGTAGATTTGTCCCATCTCTATAACTCCTTCCAGCCCCACCACCTCCAAACGCTTATCACTCATGTCTGCGGCATTATGAAACACACACAGATGAAAGGAAAGATTAGAGTCGACATGGTTGATAATATTTGGTTTCTATAAATAAAGTGATTTAGGAGTGTAACCATCCCAGTCTTACCCTGTGAGATTGTTTTAAGAAGCTCAGGGTCGGTGATAACCTCACCGCCCTCCACATCGGGGGTCATACCATCAGGCTTCTTGGACTCGCCCCAGAGGTTGGAGCCTCCATGAATGCTGGGTATGTTGAGGACAGCTATGGCCTCCAGTGACTTGCTGCTCAGGTCCAGCGGTCTTCCACAGCACTGATGGAAGCACAACAAACAGGTTGGTTTGTTTGTAGATAAGTGAAGGGAAGCAAACGCACAACCATTAAATAATTATGTGAATTAAATTTTCGGTGAAACAGCTGCATGACTGTAGTAGAGACATTCACCTCAATCACGAGACAGTCCTTCAGCTTCTTACAAGAGGCAGAGATGGTCTCAGAGGTGGCAAACTCAAAATACCGAAGTTTGTTCTTCATTCTTAAAACAAGAAAAGTAACGTTACGCTTTTCTCTGGAAAATACTCTGTTCATGTCATTAATGTGAATCCTCA
>NW_018127898.1:1312378-1314478 GCF_001952655.1 Monopterus albus | reverse complement strand
AACGATGAGCAATAGATGCATCCTGTTCATAAGAACAATAATGCAATCATAATAGGTCATATTTTAAGCAATACATTCAACTTTCTGTTTAAGTCAATGAGAAGTTACATGAGTGCTTGACTCACGACTCCAACAGAGAAGTAGTTGTTGATGATCTCATAAGGCTCAGGATCTCCCGCCTCTTGAGGGTCTTCTGGTATCACCTGAATGCTCCAGCGGTCCACTGGAACCAACTCGCTGGCTTCAATCTCCTTCAGGATCTCTCTCAAGTCTGAGCCCTCATAGCCTACCATTACAAAAGAAGGAAGATGTAGGCCAATCCCTGAGTGATACCTATTTAGTTTAGAGTTAATATGTTGATGGTTTTACCTCCTCCCCAGCGAAGACAGCGAGCCAGGTCATTCCCAGTGCCAAGAGGCAGCACAGCTACTGGTGGATGCACCTGGAGGTCTGCTTTGTCTGAAATAACACATGCAGCATGTTATTTAGCCTTGGAGATAGTTGTCGTTCTGAAACCAAAAGGGAACATGCAATACCTATAGCATCAAGAAGCCAGCCCACTGTGCCATCACCTCCGCACACCAAGATTCTGTAGTCACGCAGATTATGGAAGAAGTGGAGCCTAAAAATGCAACGTCAATAATAATGTGAAGGAACTCAAAGCACGTGTACAACCAAACAGCAGGACCCAGAGTGGGGAAAGTGTACCGTACCCTGGATGTGCCAGGTTGTTGTCTTGACGGGGGTGCAGCAGGAACTGAAACTTCCTGAGCACTCTATGCAAAACACACAGGCACATGTACCGAGGGCAATCATACACAACATTCCATAGTAAACAGCATAATATCTGTGTAACTTAAGAGGAACCCATGTAACCAGGAGGGCAAAAACATTTTGGACAGATTATTTTATTGCAATACTGTACATGAATCTTATGTATTGATAACATGTTGCAAACAAATTTAAGATGCTATACTAATATGCAGCTATTTTGTTCCAACACACCCACTATTAATGTATTCATAAAAAGCTGTGTACCGTTCACCCTGTTTTCCTCCACTTTTTGGGTTTACAAACACCAACAGAGGGTGGATGTCTGGAAATGGAACAATCTGAAAAATAATACATGATAAATTATTAAGATCCATTGACTTATGTAACTCATCTGAAAAACATATACATGCCATATAAGTATAAACACATGTGAGTCAGGCTACTGTACTGTATTTATTAATATCCAAATTTAGTAAAACTGATATTTTGCCCATCAATTTACACTCAGTAACCCATAATGACAAAAAGAAAACATGCTTTTAGAATATTTAGCACATTTATTAAGAGGAAAAAAAACTTTCCTATAAAAAACTATTCAGACCCTTTTTTGTGGCATTACATTAGTTGTAGGAACCTGCCGGAAGGACCACCACCACCTCAGCAGTTTAGAGTGCACATGACCTGTGACTGAGGCAACAGTTCACCTTCTAGCATGACAATGACCTGAGCCAAAACCACACTGGAGTGACTTCAGGACAAATCTGACCCAGACTTCGACCCCACAAAACATCTGTGGAGAGACCTGAAGATGGCCGTTCACAGACAGATCCCATCCACTCTTGAAAGGATCTGCCAGGAAGAACGGGTGTGCAAAGCTTACTCAAGTACAGGCTTACTCAAGAAGACTAAAAGCTGTAACTGCTGCTAAAAGGGCTTCTACACTGAATGAAGGGTTTGAATACTTTTATAAATGGGCTATCATCCATCCATCCATTATCTAAGACGCTTATCCTAAAGAGCGTTGTGTGGGGCTGGAGCCAATTCCAAGAGATACACCCTGGACAGGTTATCAGTCTATCATAGATCTGACACTTACAGACAGACAACCACACAAAGTCAATTTAGAGTTTCCAGTCAAACTAAGCTGCATGTCTTTAGACTGTGGGAGGAAACCGGAGTACCCAGAGAGAACCCACGCAGGCAAACATGCAAATTCCACACACAAAGACACCAGGTCGGCCCAGGCTCGAAACCAGAACCTTCTTGCTAAGAAACGATGGCACTAACCACTCCACCATTTGTATTATTAAAGGACATATTCTTTAT
>NW_018127898.1:1296121-1311746 GCF_001952655.1 Monopterus albus | reverse complement strand
TCCGTCTTTATTGCTCGTTCATTTCCGTGTCCAAGCTACCTTAACACTTTACCACTAGGCATCATGACCCATGTCTGTGACCTCTCACAGTAAAATGCTAGTTTTCTTAAAAATTTAGATATTATGATATAGTATAATTGTCATGAAAGATATTTTTAGATTTTAGGATTATTCAACCAAAAGCGTACTGACAATAAATGTACTTAAATGTACACATATTCAGAAACCGAGCTACTGCAACTAAGCTACAGACAAAAGCTGCAGGCAGTATGGAGGCATGTGTCCTGTACTTTAAACTTAAATATCAGTGGGCTTGTCTCTGTTGAAGCAGACAGGTGTATTGACATATGACAGATGTCTTTGTCCATCACTTCCTCCAACACACTGAACTGAACTGATGACATAGTTAGAGCCACTTAAAACATGAAAATTATGAGAAATGATTAAACTTGGAGGTTGTCCAAAAAGCACTAATATTCAGATGGAAGTTTGAGCAGAAAACCTGAATGAGTCCTTACAGAAAAAATGAATGGTGGCACAGTTGGAAAAGAATTTAAAGTATGTAGGAAGATTTGATAACAGCAGACCTGCAGGATGTGGCCATCAGGTGTGACATTTAAAAGGCTGCTGTCCTCCTCCTACAGGAAACAATCAGGGCAAACAGACAATCAAATAACAATAATCCTAAAACTTCAAAACCTGCTGAAGCTAAATATTTGGTGTTGGCTGAGTTGCTTTACCTTTGAGACGGCATATATGGCCCATGGAGGCAGTATGTGATCTCTCAGTGGTCCACAATCACAGGACGATAAGCCAGAGAAAACACACTCATCATGCCGCTTAAAAGGAAACAAGACTCAGTCAATAAAGGATTCATAAGTCATGTATTACTGTACACAAACGCAATCCTCACCATCTCCTTGCACCACACGCAGCGCCTCCCCGCTAAAGTTTTAATCTTCTTGTTGCAGACCTGACACTTGGCGGAGCTGCAGTCAGCTCTGATCCAGTCGTGAGCTGCTACCTGAGACACAGAGAGGCAGGAAAAAGAAGGACTGTCTTGTTAAGGGTTAATTTTTTTTTTTTTTACTGTTTTCACATCCACTGAAGTCACTGCAGCACCTGGCATTGTTTGCACATGTTCCTCTATTCTGCTTCTAATGTCTACACAAGTCTTAAAATGCTATCCAGCTCCAGCCACAGAAATAATTTTCATGTTCACTCCTGTGGTGCAAATGCAACAATCCAGTCCTGAATCACTGCAGAGAAAACGATGTCCACATGCACAAAATCAGCACAGACTACACTTCTCCAGATCAACGCTGTAAGTTACGGACAGCTTCAGATTTACAGCTTTTTGGCTAACTATTGACTTGGCAGACATGCATCACGAGATCAAATATCCTTTAAGCACACCGGCACCTCAGACGTTCCAAAGCAGCTGGACATTTTTTGGCGGCTCACTGTTGTGATCCATTACAGAACGTGTGAATCACTGAGTGGCCGTGTTGACACTGCACCAGAAAAAGACATAGAACAGGTCATTGTCTATGCTTGTGCAAAATTAGGACATTTAACGAATGTACAGGTCAGACTGCGCCAGCTGTAATCATCAATCTAAAAAAAACACACTGATGTGCTGCACATATTACTGACTATTGTACCGTAATGTTCCCTGCTGTTAATGTGTTTACTGTGACTGCCTTTTGGTTTTTGTTTTGGTCAGGAAAAAGAGAACTGTCATGAGTGTACAGTTTTCTCTTAGAGCCATAGTAAATAAAACTCAAAGGCTCAAATCAAGGGAAGGAGCTGGGAACGAAGAGGGACGGTTGTGCTACTTACACCAATCTCCTTTTTAGACTTGACAAAGGTACGAGCACACAACTCTGGATTCTTGTTGGCACACTGGCTGTGGACTGTGTACTTGCAACCTGACGGAGGAAAAACGGACCAATATTAGCCTACATAAGTGACCATTACAAATATTCTTATTTATAGAAAACTGCAGTAACACTCAAAATAGCAAAGAGTAGAGTAGTATGTAAGTGGATGTGAAAATGATTTGTCTTCTCAAGCAAATTTGTGCTCCGTGTGAGGGACATGTCTGCCTCCTGGTGGTGGCTGTGAGCTCTCACATGTGCAGCAGAGCCCCTGCTTCCTGAGGCCAAGCAGCATGCCCTGACACACACAACAGTAGGTCGGCTTGTTGTAATGCTTCATCCTCCAGATATGCTGCCCATCCCTCTCCGTCATCTGAGGGGGACAGGAAGAGAAAAATCACAAAAAAATTATAAATCAAGGGAAAACAGGAACTATGCAGATCACACCAAGAATAAAGAAAAAAAGGTGCTGTCCTTAAGATGTTGTATAGATTTGGTTCATTTGAAGCTGTTTTTCACCTTCAGCCCAAGTAGAACAAGTAAAGGCACATTATTCATGCCTCCTTTCACCCACTCCTCCAGAGTGACCGTCCCACTGTCATCCACATCGATCGCCGCCATCATGTCTTTCAAAACCTGCCCAATCACACAAACATCTGTTGATTATTTATCATCCACATTATTGAATATCAAGTAACCCGAAGCATTTGTTGTGTTCATAAAATCCCAAAGCTCTCTGCTGCAGTAGTGAAGCTCCTTTTCTGTTATAAGGCGGCCCTTCCTAAATGTCAACAAATATAAGGTTTCCAGAATCTTTCCTGAAATAGCAAACAATTTTGTGATAGAACTAAAAATCAGGAACACTTAAAAATTTTGAAGAATTGAAAAGGAGGCTCGTACTGGTCTGAGTTCAGTCACATCCCAACCCAGGTAATCAGCAGCGCGCATCATCTGGTTGATTATACGATCCACTTCCTGATGGAGAGACAACAGTTTATAGCTTATGTTCAAAGTAAACTTCTAATTTAATCAATTATTGGTTTCATTTTTGTGATATACAACTGATATTATTTGATAGATAGATACGTTTTTTTCCCCCTTTTGGATAAATAAGGACTTATATTTTGTTTACAGGGAAACACGTTTCCAGACTGTGTACATGACAATAAATACTTTGACCTTGACCAATTTTCATGAAATTAATGACGAAGTATTCTGAATAAAACCATATGAATGAAACATACCTAGATCTAGCAACTAAACAGTAGATTTGATTTGTATTTATTTTTTTTACATTTTGCAGAACTAATTGCAAACAATAATTGTGCACATATAAACAAAATCATCCTACAAATTTTGTGAATGTACACACACACACACACCATTACTACACAAACCTATCAGTGATTTGGGGTAACTCACAGAACTGTCCAGGAGTCCGTTGCAGTCTTTGTCATAAAGTCTGAAAGTAACTAGAAACACAGAAAATCACTGATCTGACCATCGCCCACCTTCTCAGACCTTCCAAATGATCAGTCCTAATGAATGTTTATAAAAGGCAGTTGCACAATAATAAACATGTCACCAAATGTTCAAGATGTCAATGAAACCAACATTCGAGCTTCTCCCGTGGCTGTCCTTCCTCCAGCACAGAGAAGTAGCAGGACACGTCACGAAGAGAGACCCCGTCTGAAAATAAAGGAATAAACCTTTTGACGAAACTGGAAACCACTACATTACTAAGATCTACATAAATGTTTTTATTTTATTTTCACATTTTTTGATTTTATATTATTATTATTTTAAGTTTCTAATGGAAATGTAGCACTGGGGTATAAAGTCAAAGTAAATATTTTATCATAGGTTGGTTACTGGAACAGTAACCTACTACCCCTATGGCCTCACTCCTGTGACACAACACTACAGTATGAAAGAAACAAACAGGTCAGCAATGGACAATGGGTCTAACAGGAAATATTCTTTTTAGCATTTTTCTTTAAATTCTGAGGTGTAGTCCTAATCTTTCTCTGAACTAAGCATGACTGTAGAACTCATCCTGCTCAGACATGCAAAGGGATTCACCTCGTTTGTCCTGAGGGCTTGTTGCGTTCCCGTCCTGGTCCATATGTTGAAAATAACGATAAAGGCGTTGGCAGAAATCTGACGGGAAGTCATCCACCTCTAGATAGGTCTTGAGAAATAGAGAGAAACCCACTGCATCGATGCGCTGAGGAGAGAGACCAAACTTAGTGTCAGAGGAGACGTAGGGTTTATTTATTGGAAATCCTTTATGTTATGGATCAATTACTTTGATCAGTTTGCCTAATAATTTTCTGGGAGATTACAGTAATAGTGTAGAAGATTAAATGAATAATATACCAACATTTACTTGTGTTTACAAGGAGATTTTGTTTTGACGAATTCCCTACCTTCTCTACAAATGGTTTCAAATTTTAGGATAATTTCCAGGAAACATTGTTTACATTTGAAATTTTTAGAAATTACGAACCCATATAATAAAATGTTAACACATCATTAACTCATGGCTCACAGTTCAGAAGCGATCTGTCCACATGACTGACCTCTCCAAAACTGTGCTGGGCAAACCGACCACGGGGCTGAAAGTCCTTAACCACATCTTTCACTCTCAAGCTGCCGTCTGCAAGAAGAACGTCCGATCAAAAAGGTAACAAATGAACAGAGCAAAAAGGACACAAGAAAAATATCGATTGCCTGAACACTGATATAATTTGTGCGATTTCTTTCTGCTTCAAATGTGATTGATGAAAAAAGTCGATGAAAAACATATAATAAAGACTGAGAAAAGAAAAGATTGGTGATTATTTCAGTTCTTTGTGTATTTGCCCTTTGCCCCATCACTAATTGTGGACATGGACGTACTGTGTGTCTCCTACATTAAACTCAGTTTTGGGTCTTGTTCTCAGAGGTACCACACAGTAAAGCTTTTCTCGGGTTCAGAGGAGAGCGGATGTAACTATCCATTTATCCATTAATCAACGTGCACATACTTTCCGACTCAACACTAAAAGCACATGGAACTATTTCATTTCTTTCAAAACCTCAAAGCATAAACTCAGTCCCATACAACTTTTTCTTTCCTGTCAACAGGTCAATCGAATTCCACATTAGCAGCAGAGCATGAGCGACAGCATGTTTCCATTTTGTAGTTGTTGTTTATGGTTTTGTTGTCGACGCTAGATGATTCTCTAGAGAATGTTGTAGAGTGTTGTTGAGTCGATGGAACTTCCTCAGTCGTTTATTTTATGATGTTGTTGTCCGGCACTTATTGACTACAGTTGCTTTCACTGATTGTATAATATAGATCTCCCCGAGGAGAGTTTCAAGTTTGAAAGTAACTGGAAACACATTAAAGTAAATCAGTGATCCAGCAAGAACAAGAAAAGTTTGCACACAGTCACAGTGCACTGTTTGAGTTGACTCTTTCAGTTTACAGCAGTAGAAAGCACAGATGTTTAGGAATTCGAGTGAAAAAATTTATTCTAAGAGCATCCTGACTTATTTGTAGGTGTGAACATTTACTTCAGTAAACATATTTACTTAGCATACTAAAATACATTTTTATAATTCGATTACAAAATGCAAAGCAGTATTCTTTACACTTATTCAGTGGATAACAGCAGATCGTCCTATAATAAACATTTTGCCCTGCTCTGTTGCAAGGACGGTGAGTTACAACAAAAAGTACCCCTTCAGCTGATCACTTTACCGGTTACGTGCTCTGTTAACATGTCATTAATATAAGTTTATGGTTGAAATAATGCAAAGTAAAAAAAAGTGAAACTTACACTCCATGTAATACTGCAGCTGGATAAAGTCGACAGAAGTCAGACACCCTTCTGTATCATCAGAGGAGGCCATGCTGATCAGCTGAATAAGCAAAGGGAAAGCACATTGACACAGGTGGCTAGGATGAAAACACGCCCTGAATGAACTGCTAGACTTGAAAGAGGTTGCATCTAACAAATCTCAGGTGATGTATTGTTTTGGCAGCAGCTCAATGACCCGGTTTGCCTCCATTCCTTGGATTACACACACCAGTTGTAAGTGAAACATGTCTCTATTAAAGGAGAATGATCAAGCACAGAGCTCTGTGTTCAGATATCCAGACAGTACAAAACAACTGTAGAATTAAAATCAAATCCAATGTACACGTTCAGTTAATTTAGGAGATATTATAACGCAGATAACAAGAACTGACAAGATGAGGAGTTTGCCCACAAAGTAATAAGAGGCTGTATTCTGCAGAAGTCAAGCCTCCAAGGGTGGACTATTAACTGTCACCAACAGATAACTATGAAAATTAATTTAACACTAGTGTGTAGAGCCACTGACTGTGCAGGTGAATGTGTCTAGCTGTATTCTCTTCACAAGTCTCCTGGCCCACAAGAACTACTCTGTAACATCCCATCAGTTTAACCAGCACCATTCTGTACAACTCACTCTGGCAAAGTAATTCAGATTAAAACGCGCATCCATCAAACAGGATTATAATCTGAAACGAGGGTGACTGGCAAACACCACTTTTAAGTCATTCTAGTCTCTAAGCGCTGCCTAGGTGTTCAGCCGCCCAGACAGCGAAAGGACTGAAGCTGAACCCTCCACGACTCCTTACCTCGTCTCCCTCGCCTCACACGTCAACAGAAACCGTCCCAAACACGGAGTTCCACAACACGGAACTTTGATATGTTTGCTGACAGCAGCTCGTACTTGTGAGTAAATGTCTGCCCGGTATTAGAGGATATAAAGGCTTAAGAATGAACAGAGGAGGAGCTTTTCAGCCACATAATTATAGTTAGTGGCACCACCTCGCGCGCGCACACCCAAATGCAATAGGCGCGCGCAGGCACGCATACTTGTTTCAACATGTCAGCTCATTTTCACTTGAAACCTGAAAATCGAAATGAGGCTCTGTTCTCCCTCTGTAGAACAAATGTGCAGACTAGGCCTTAAAAGTCTAAATAATATCAAATAACTTGTGGCATTTGTTGTTTTAATTCTGCAATTTGTAAGGGTCAGTCAGATGTTTTCTTCTGCCAATAAAGACAACTAAATGAGGCTAAAATTGGAACAGAAAATTGTAAAAGAGGGGCTGACATCTATAGTTCAAAATAGATAAGACATACTGAGACAGTGAATGTAAATGAATTAAAAGATAAAATCCCACAGAGAGGACTGAGTGGCAGGTCCAAGGTCTTGTAAGGCAGTGACATAGTAGGGACTAGGAAGCTAGTAAATAATTAGAAACAGTTCATATAGAACTAACACCATCAACAAGCTGTGTCCTACTGGAGGGGCAACAATTAACATAGGCTACTATCTGCCATAGAAAACATTCATTTTCTACCGCTTAGTCCCTGAACGAGGTCACGGAGCCAATCCCGGCAATCGGGCGAAGGCGGGGTTGCCAATCCATCGCAGGGCTAACACATAGACGAACAACCACACACACGCACTCCTATGGGCAATTTAGAGACACCAATCAACCTAAGCTGCATGTCTTTGGACTGTGGGAGGAAGCTGGAGTACCCGGAGAGAACCCACGCAAGCACGGGGAGAACATGCAAACTCCACACAGAAAGGTCCCAGGTGGGGCCCGAACCCGGAACCACTGTGCCACCGTGCTGCCCCCATAGAAAACAGATTCAATCGAATCAAATTATAAACACATGAAAGGGGTATTTCCACTTTTCTAACACTACAACAAAAATGCCAAATGTTCAATCTGCAGTCAGATGTGACAAAGAAAGGCAGAAAATGATATATACATATCTGTGTTCCTTCTTGAGACTGTAAATGACACACATAGCCTATGTCTTTTGGATATAAAGGTTATAGACTCCTGCAAAACTCAAAAAAGAAAGGCATGATATCGAGGTAATTACTGAAAATTTAGGATGGAATATTAATTAAAACAGTGGTTCGATTACCAAAATAGTGGTTGATTAATTTTCTGTCAACCGACTAAATGACACGTCAGGCCTCTTCGTTCAGACAGTGGGAGGCGGTAACGCGCTTCGGTTACAGTTGACAGCTGCACATAATGTGTAGCAGAGGAAGAAGCAGTTCACGCAGGTGTTTACGTTTTTGTACTTCCGTAGCTCCCTAAAGTGGAATAACGTTACCGATCTGACGTTAAGTCAATTATTTCACAAGAATCTATTGACCATGTTTCATATCAACGTTAGTGTGAGAAAAGCTTAGCAGATTAGTATGATTAGGGTCGTTTGCTGCCCGGTATAGGTTCTGTGTAACGAGTATTCCTCATCATTCATCGCAACCAAAGCTAAAGCTAACGGTGCGTTAGCAGCGGGTCGCCGGGATTGGACAAATTTGATAAATCATCACCTGAACCGCACTTTGCCCACTGTTAACTTAGTTATCAAGGAAGGCAGTCATGGCCACTAGGCGTCTGACCGATGCCTTCTTGTTAATGCGGAACAATGCAATCCAAAACCGGCAGATATTGGCTGAGCAAGTGAGTACATACGAGCCCCGTCTGAGTACACGTAGCAATGCTACGGTGAGTGGTCTGCATCGTTTTGACATTTTACTGTGTGTGTTTGCATATAGCCAGAGATCTGTTAGCTAGGTACAGCTGTGTGCCAATAGCTGCTATTCAGGAACATTTAATGTGCCCCCTCCATTTCATCTCAGGACCGATTAACTGATGTGACACATTGATGCGATGGAGGAGGAAGAGCAGGGGTGTGCAGCCCCATTTTCAGATGCTAAATGTAAACAGTGGTAATAAAACTACTTTAATATTAGTCTGCACTACTGTCATTGCTCAGAGAAAAAGAAAGGAGTAACAAGAATAAATATGTCAGTGTTTATCGAGCGGGGTATTATAAAAATGACATTTTCATAATATTCATATTTACTCCTCCTCACTAGTAAAAAGTACTGTGCCACATCATCTTTTGATCTATTCCAGATCAAACTCTTGAATAAAAGTGAGCAATATGGATAAAATATTCTGTCACAACAGATTATATATTGTGATGTTGATGTTAGTAAATGTTCTGGAAGATCATTCGAAAGTGTTAAACAGGTTGACAGTAATGTCTGTTTTGGGCTAATCCAATAAATTAGGTGTCTGACAAATCATAGTACTTCATGACATTGATGCTGGAAATGTATAGTATAGAGATCCAGTGTCACAATTTCACATTCTGCTTGTTGACTTGCAGCATGCTGTGGTTTAACACGTTTTTTTCCCCTGGACATAATGAAGCTGATGTAGTCAAGCCTCCCAAATCCTGACAGCTGATGCAGCAGGCACCGTAATTACTTAAATAGCATTGATAAAGACTACAAGTCTTATTTTATTTGATAAAAGGATATTATTGATTATGTTTGCAGAAGGGAGCTTTGTTTCTGATTAGGTGACCCACCTCCCACTTTCAAACAGTCCAGAAAACCCTGCCTAATATCCCCAGAGCCATTGTACCCCTTCTCATGCTTGTCAGCAAAATCTCTCATGTTTGACAAATCATCCTATGGGATATTCTGTCACACTGTCCTACCCAACATTAGAATGTAGCAGGTTAGCTCCTGTACTTATAATTATATAAGTGCATGACACACTTTGAGGCAAAGAGAGTGGGAAAAGGTTGAAACAGACTCTTGACCAGGATGAGCAATCACTCCTCCTAACCTCACATTTTTTTCTGAAAAGCCCTTTGTTACCCTACCATCCCAGATGGCACAGTGTACAGAGAAAAGTAGCCTGGAAAAGGTTCATCCTTCAGTGACACCTATGATTTCAACTAATGGCCAGCTCTACAGAGCAGAGACGAGAGGAGTGATGGTGATGGCCCCTGGGTGGACATTGTCTCTTAATGCTTTGTACTAGAGCGGTGTGCTGGGGTTATCCTCACTGCACCGCACTGGGAGTATCAGCGAGTAAGGAAAACCCATAGTGATGCTGTTGCCTGGTTCTCCAGAGCTGGGAATATTGTGTCATGAGTGATTCATGCCTGAGGGTGCATCTGCAGTGTTCCTGCAGGTGAATTGCTCATACATTTGTCTGTCATTTTTCATAGTGAGATAAAAATCAGTAAGTCTCCAGCATTTTCCCACAGAATAATAACAGTTATTATGGATGAGCCCAGTATTTGGCTTTTGATAATTCAACATCCCTGACTCATTGGTTGATAGTTGTTGTGTACATCCGGGATCCTGTTTATTGATCTCAGTTCTGTGCAAAACATCATTCTACATAGAAAAATAGCATTAACTCTCTGGTAATTGTGCCATTGACAGTTTACAATTGATGGGCAAAATGTCACATTTATCCATTTAATATTGCATCTACAACACGAGTGTGAAGAAAGTAGAGGCATCTGAATACTTTATGAAGCCACTGTATATAACCACCTGACAGAGTGGAGAAGTGGCTTTTGCCCAAACAGTCTCCATCACGTTGCTGTTAGCGGTCAGTGGCCTTAAAGGTCCTCTAAATTTCAACCACTAGTCTAGTGAGACTACATACGCGCACCAGAAACCACTCTTTGCCTCTCCCATCCTGTTTCCTGAGGCTGTGATGTGAACTGTGGAGCATTTTCTTGCTCTAAGCAATATGCCTCTTTCATTTTAGCACAGTTGCATATACATATTTACATATGCACAGGCTGAATTATATTCCCACTGTTTAAACTGCAGTGACTCAATTTAAAACAACTGTGTTACCAGACTTTATGCATGTCTGCCATTTACCATAATCACAATTTTATCTCAAAGCAATTACATTGTTGGTGGAGGTGGATCTAAAAACTCCTGTGTGGTGTTCACTGCTGACTGGCTCACTTTCTGTTACTTCTGTCTTTCTCCCCTTTCTCCTGTTCTCTATGGGATGGGACCGCTCTGCTCTCTGCCAATCATATTAGGAGCTTGATGAGGTACTGTTGATTTATAGCCCAGTAGACTCAAAATGGCACAGCCTTGTCATCATTATATACAATGTTTTAACAGCGTTATTTATTTTTGTTCTTAAGTTGGCTGATGATCAAATGGCCCTGGTGTCTGGGATCAGTCTGGATCCTGAAGCTGCAATTGGAGTCACCAAAAAACTGCCCCCCAAATGGGTAGAGCGGGTTGATGAGGTAAGTATGGAGATAAATGTGTGTGCACTCTTACAATGTTGCTGAAAAGAAATGCAGCGACTAAATAACTACATTCAACCAGGAGACGTATTCAGAAGCAAACCAGTCATTCCACCAACAGTTTGTATACAAAGAAAGGCTTTTAACTGTGAATTGTCACCTCTCAGATCCAGTATGAAATCACACGGGTACGGCAGAAGATGAAGGATCTGGCCATACTTCATGACAAGCACATGAATCGTCCCACACTGGATGACAGTAGTGAAGAAGAGCATGCTATAGAGATCACTACTCAGGAGATCACACAGGTATATTACCTTTACTGTTTAGTAATTGAGATAATGCACTCACTTTTAGATAGTAAAAGTGCACACCTTTAAGTATTTCTCTATTGCAAACGCTGAAATGTTTAGTATGTTTTCAGTTATTTTTAATTGGCAGATGTTATTTGAGCACAAAGTCATACGAGCATAATATAGCATTGATGCTCTATCCACTGACTGTCTTAGGTAGCGGACATGGACACATCTGAGAGTAACTAATAGGCAAGAGTGTGAAACAAATTTAGAAATGAAAGGTGATTTGCTGTTCACTGCAGATGTTCCACCGATGCCAGCGAGTGGTGACAGGTCTGCAGGCCCGCTGTGGCCACTGCACCGAGCAGGAGGAGCGACTGTTGAGAAATGTGGTGTCGTCTCTGGCACAGAGCCTGCAGGAGCTGTCCACCAGCTTCAGGCACACACAGTCCAGCTACCTAAAACGTAATAACTATAGTAAACCTGGGATCGGTTTTCCTATGTTCTCATTCCTACTCAAATATTTGTACTATTAACAGCGTTATATCTTATATTTTTCACCTTGATGTTGTTTTGCTGCCATCTCACCTTCGTATAATTGCTCTGTCTGGCAGGTATGAAGAACCGTGAGGAAAGATCAAAGCACTTTTTTGACTCGGGACCCCTAATGGAAGAGGATGAAGATTTAGCTCTATATGAAAAGGTGAGTGGCTTTTTATATTTTAATCATTTGTCCAGGTGAATCCAGTAAAGGGCTGGTGCATACCCTCATGAGTACATAGACATGGACACAGGTGAGGGAAGAGCATGTGTTCCTAATCATACTTCAGATTGAGGGTCTGCCTTCTGTCCATGTACGCCGATGATGTCCAAGCATTGCGGTACATGTGCATTCAGGGCTGTTGCTGTGCAGAGCGTCTGTGTGGACACAAACTTTTGGCCTGCACGCAGATTTCCTCACAAAGTCTGCACGGACCCTCACAGACCTGAAAAGATGATAAAAATTGTCACTCACTCACTCAACCATAGCAGGGCATGCAGACATGCAAAGCATGAAAAGCCCTTGAGAGCTAGACCACCTTTTATGCACAAGTCTCCTGTGTGTATATAGTGCAATAACAGCAGAAATATCACAATTTACAATCATGAGTACAAACCAGATAAGAAATACACTTTGTTAGTTGTTAGGTGCAATAATAATTGTGTTACTATAAAATAACCTACATTTCTTCTTCCTTAACTTTCTTTCAGGGGTTCACAGACGATCAGCTGATGCTGGTGGAGCAGAACACAGTTATGGTAGAAGAACGAGAGCGTGAGATCAGACAAATCGTCCAGTCCATCTCAGATCTGAACGAGGTTTTCCGGGACCTGGCTGGGATGGTGGTGGAACAGGTATCCAAAGCAGCCCCGACACTGACACGCAGGATTAAATACCTGTCTGTTCAAAGTCGGAAGAAACCAATGAAATAAGACACAATACTGCACAGATACAAGTGTGCGGGTGTTAAATAAACAACTTCGAAGATGTAAACCATCTAGCATATTAACATATTTTACTTTTTGCTTTTGATCAGAAGTGTGAAGGACTAAACACTTAAAAATGAATTGCACTTCAAGTCAAAGAAAGCCCAAATAAGACAGGTGTTTCGCAGCACTGTAACAAACTGCTAATACATAAAACTATCTGTATGAAAAATCTAGAAATAAAATTTAATGGAAAATATACTTCATGTCCTTCATTTCTCTTTAAGGGGACCGTTCTTGACAGAATCGACTATAATGTGGAGCAGGCTTGTGTTAAAACAGAAGATGGAATGAAACAGTTGCAAAAGGTAAACACAGAATGCTCGTGTCTACATGTGACTGTGTGTTTTATCTCACTGCTTTTTGTTAGGTGACTTAAAAGTGCACTGTAAAAATTGTCGTTCAGGATTTATATATACATATTCTATATTATATGTATATGTCATAAACAACAGGAAAATTTAAAAAGGCATCTTTCAGTGGGCTAAAGATGTTACAATCGTTTTGTCCTGTCATGTAAAATTAGACATATCTACAAACCTTTGCAGTTAAACATAAATTGTTGCATACCAGTAATGTCATCACATTGAAAGTGTGTGAAATACAATATTTGACATTGTTGTCATTGTCTTTGCAGGCAGAACAGTACCAGAAGAAAAACAGAAAGATGCTGGTCATTTTGATTCTCTTCGTCATAGTCATTGTTCTAATCGTTATTCTTTTTGGAACAAAGTTTTAATTGTACATTCCTCTGGCTTTTGTTTTTTTGTGTGTGTGTTTGTTGTGCATCTGCATGGATTTGGGAGTCGGTCTCGGTTCTACTTAAAACAAAGTTGGCTGCTTTTCATACCCACCAGGAAATGTCAAGAAGAGTTCCATGTCTCTCTGCAGGTACACGCCATGTTATGTGGAGATGTTTTGTGGTTGATTTTAATGGATGAAACTATCAAGAGTCAGTTTGAGATGTGGCTGTCTCACTTCCACATAGCTAAGACTCTGTGACAAAGGTCTGTCAGACCCAACCATGTTGAGATATTTGTGTCTTAGCAAAAAAACAAACATTGTTTTATAAAAATCAACTACTGATATTAACTTGCTAAAGAAGATGGTTCTTGGTTTGAACTCTAAACACGAACTGTGATGTTCATTGTGTGAAGATGCATAATTTCTGCTCAATATCACTGCAAACATTTTGTTTCTGTGAGATGAAGAGTGCAAATTTGTTGAAGAGATGCAGTAGAAATCATTTTGCTACAAAGTAATTTTCATCTCAGCATTTATGTCCTGGCTCAGTGTTTTATCCCAAAGGATGAGAAAATGTATTCATGCAGCACCAGATAAGATTCCAATAGTTATTCAGGGCCAAAAATATTCCTTTGACCTAAGGTTTAAGGACTGTTTTTTGTTTGTTTTTGTTTTTTACTCCCACTTTAATAACGGTGAGGTCCTTGTTACTCCAATGTTGGCCCAAGGAGGGTGTGGACATCCAATTGATCCGGTTATTTTTAAATCATACCTCTACTACACTTTTCACAAAATGCTCATTGTAAAACACTTTCCATAGTCCTTGCATAAATTGCTGCCTTTTTAAAACTCTTGCAGTTTGCACATATTGATGCCTGAGGGGGAGGGGTTTGTGTCTATAGATGTAATACTACTGTTATCTGTATGATGAAAAGAATTATTTATTTTTTAATAACTTCAGATAAATCAGAGGTGTTCTGTCTCTGGCAGAACCTACTGTTCTTTGAGTAAAGTCTATTTGAAGTCTGAACAGTTAGTGTCCTCTCCACTGAGGAAACTGATGTAGTACAGCACAAGCAGACATATGAAGACAGCATTGTGATTTTTTTTTTTTCCCTTTTCAGTTTGGACACACTACATTTTAGTTGGCTGTGTTGGAAACTCTACATGTTCTTGTGTCCTGTATAGACTGAGAAGCTGCAATGATGAAGAGCTTTATTTCACGTATCAGTAATCGACTCGACAATTTGTACACCTGTTAAATGATCTTTGTCATTGATGTGAAGTTGTGTGTCAAAAAAATGATTATGTCCTTGTGGTACTCCTAGATTTGTTATCCGCACAACATGGGTAAGGGGACAGCAACTTTTTTTTTTTTTAATAAACCTGGAACATAATGATGATTTGTGTGTTTTAAACTGCAGCGCTGATAGTGTGTTTTCTACCCATGGTCTTCTGCAACTAGCACATCATGTATGTGGTGACATGCCTAATATGAGATGTACCTACTCTTCAGCTCTAAGTCAGTTAATGGACAGAGATGAAACAATTATTCAATTAATGGATTAGTGTAAGGCGTGTTCTTTTTTATATTGAAAAGAGAAGACTAATAAGAGAATATATATATTTCACAGTGTGAAATTTATTATGCATTAATGTATCAAAATTAGCATGTGCACATGGATCGTTACGGTTTAGGATAAACAGAAAAGACTGACCTCAACTTAGTGGTATACAATATTTGTATGAAAAGGTACTACTATCTAATTGGTAAAAAAGAAGCCGTGGTTTAAACTTAACTTTCCCGTTATTGGTCCTTCAGTCCATCTGTCCTCCAGTCATCCTCTCTGCTCCAATCATCGTGGACAGCGCCCTAGGAAGGGGAAGAATACCTATACTACTATAATTCCTACATACACACTCACTTCTTCCTTTGGTTTCAACTAACTGCTCCATATTACGCATTGCTTTCCGTTTCACTTAATTAAAACTGTTCTGCCTGCGTGTGTGTGTGCATAACTGTTCTCCCTTT
>NW_018127898.1:1286138-1296048 GCF_001952655.1 Monopterus albus | reverse complement strand
AGTATGTAAACTTATGTGTGCTATAAAATAAACCATTCTTAAGTGCATAAAATAAAAATCACCCTAACATTAGACAATTTATCACCTATTTTGATAACAATGATAATTATAAAGTTATGTTTCAAACATACATGCTGGATATCTGATGGTTCTTGCTTTTCAAATGTGAGGATTTGCTTATTTTCTGTTCTTTATTGTAAATTTATTAGCCTTTTGTTCTTTGTTTTTAAACCTCATGATGGATTTGTTTGTTTTTCAAAATAACGTCAGCAATATTGAATGTACAAAGGTGGAATATAACCTATACTTATACATTGATTATGGATGTATTATTAATCAGAGTCCCTAGGCTGCCTAACCCGGAAACGGTTTGTGTTATTGTACATTTCAAATTAAAAGCCTCGCACAACATACTGTACATTGGGACCTACCCATGGCACATACATAAAATTACAGCTAAAGTAGAGTAGTAATGTAATGGCTTATAACATTGTAATGCATTATATTAATGTATAGATATATTTGTTGTTCACGGAGTGCTTGCTGAAAACAGTTAATAATAGGTTAGCTAAATTAAACTTATAACTAAGTTAGTTAAACAGTACCGAGTCAAAGCAGTATACTTTGAAAAACTGACTTTCGTTTTCCAACTAATTTCGCGACGACCTCCGGCTAAGCTAACTAGCCGTTACGTTACTTGGCATGGAAGATGACTAGTGCTCGTAAGCATAGTTAATGTGATTATTAACTGAGTTTATTCACTGCTAACTATGAATTGTGCTGGGGACGTAGACGACCCATTTCCCGTCGACGACGGTTTGTTTACCGAAACATTTTCTCAAGAAGATGTTTACAGTTTGTTCGGTGAGGAGCTGAAGATAAGACAGGTCTTCGGGGCTAACCTCGGCGTGGCTGCCCCGGTCTGGGAAGCTGTAAGAGCGAGCTCAGTTTGTGTTGATGTTATTGAAAAGGCTTATTTTTGCTTTTGTCTGACAATAACGGCGTGCATTTGCATGTCTACACAGGCACTATACCTGTGTCGTTACTTCGAGGAGCTGTGTGTGGAGCTGAGAGGAAAGCGGATCATAGAGCTGGGAGCAGGGACTGGTGTAGTCGGGATTTTAGCCGCACGCCTCGGTATGTTGTTGATTTACACTGCGGAGAAATACAATACATTCATGGTAGTGGTTATGAGTGACCTTTTCTGGCTGGTTAAGTTATTCTACATCAGTCTGTTTGAAGAGTTACTGTTTGGTTTGACTCACACGCTCAACTCTCTGTGGCTCCATCCATACTTCAATCGTTTATATAGATGTGCAGTTTACAGTTGCTTCCACCAGAGGCAGTGCAAACCTGCCGGTGTTGCTTCTGTGGCGGTGTAAAATCCCCGCTGTCACTTATTCAGCACATGTTGTATGTGGTGCATTCATCTGTAAATATTTCTGATTTCTGATTTTCATCTAGGCTACATGTACAAGACACACAGGTTGCACAACCATAACTTTACAAAACGTTACATATCTTTGCTTAACGCACCATAACTTTTCTAAACTTTACATAACATATGTTTTAAATCTTTCCACTTTAAACAACTTTCCCACAAACTTGAGCATTTCATCACATTGGAATCGGTTGTATTTTTGTCCTTTCAGGTGCAGTTGTGACCCTCACAGATCTTCCTTTGGCTATCCCACAGCTTCAGGCTAACGTCTCAGCTAACATGCCTTCCAGTGGCTGGACTTCTCCTCCTCCTACCATCCTCCCTCTGTCCTGGGGTGAGGACCACATGAACTTCCCTTCTGACTGGGATCTGGTACTTTGTGCAGATATCATTTATCTCCCACAGACCTATGCACTGCTAGTGGAGACACTAACTCATTTGTGCAAGAATGGTGCTGTGGTATATCTCTCATCCAAGATGCGAAAAGAGCATGAGACCACAGGTTTCTATGAGGAGCACTTGCCAAGCAGATTTAATGTGGAGCTTGTACATCGTGATGACAAACAAAACATCAATATCTACAGGGCATTTCTAAGAACAGACCTGTGACGGAAGGTACAGATGTCTGCTGAAACCAGTTATGGCCTCTGGTTTCATAGGTGCCTTGAAAGAGATTTTTTTAAAGAGCAGTGAATGCATTTTATAAAATGAAGCTGTCAGAAATAGGGCTGGGTGTCATTTCAGAGTTTTTGATACGGACACCTTGACTTCAATACCAGTTCCTAAACAATACTTTTTTTCCACATCAATTTTATAAAATCAATTTTAACATAAAATATACATACTCAGTTTTATTTTTGAGTGAATTTTTTGTGCACTCAAAGCAGTTTCATAAACCTATATAGCAAAACCTTAAGTTCTGTTAATATTAACAGCAATATATAAAAATGTAGAAAAGGATTTTTTGACACTCGATGGTACTGACATAATTTGATCGATGCCATAAAAGTATTGAAGTTTGATACCCAGCACTAGTCAGAAAGAACTGCTTAACTGTTGCTAGATCATCCACTAAAAGTACAGATTTTCAGATTATACTCAGTCTTTTTACTTTTTGCTGCATTGCTGTTTTTAACTGTGCAAGTTAATACAACTTGTCACTCATGTAAAAAAAAGAGCTTGCTTTCAGTGCAATAGCGCTAAAATGTTTAAAATTGTACCATTTTAGATGAATTGTAGTACACCACAGCTTTCTTAGTCTCGGCCTGCATTGTGTCTAATGCAACATGGCTCCGCAGAATCGCCTGAACAAATAAGAAATAAGATTGTGAGACTTTGTAAAGGTGAGAGAGGGTACAAGAGCATCAGTAGGGTAGTGGACATGCTGTGAAACAGTAGCAGCAGTAGTTAGGAAGCACAGGAAGAGCCATGCTACCAGTAAGAAAAGGCACAGTTGTTCTTGGAAAAAAATGAGACAGTGAAGGATATACATGAAGTTCACCTGTATAAGGGTAGCCTCATGCAAGATTAACGATTTTCAGAGTGCATGAAAAGAGGCGTGTGAAACTAAAACAAATGACTCTGGATCAAGTGGGGCCCAGCATGTTGTCATGGACCTGGCTGGGACTACCACAGTGATTGCTGTGGTATATCCTATCAACATGAACAGATTGCCACCCTTGCAGGCTGCTTTCTGTGCACACTTCATCCCCTCTCTCTGCTGACGTACAGATTTTCTGTTCAGAAAAGGAAAGCCTGTTTGTTACGCTGGAGAGTTTCAAAGAAAGGGAGACAACACGTCCGCCGCCCATCTCTCCCTCTGCTCTGTTCAGCTGACAAAACAGCAGATCCCTGTGCCTATGGACCGTCTGCTTGCCATGACGCCAAACACCTCCATGTGGGTGTCGTGCAAAGAGCATAGCACTGATTTTGTTGATGTTCTTTGTAATTTGGGCAAAGTTGCTAAGAGGTACTGATGTTGACCAGAGTGTCTTTGGACTGATAATATCCAGATAGAAAACAGCAACTGGAATTTACAGTTTGAACCTAAATGTTGCCTTTTTTGCTGAAAAATACTGTGCAGATATGTGAGCAATGACTTAGCAGTAATCTAAGTGTAAAATATTGTCATAATACTGAACCTAACACAGTTACAACTAAACCTTATAAAACTGTCAAAGTTTTTGTACTGTGAATCAGTTTTCTTCATAAAACTCCTTTTTGTGTCTGTTTGATTTGAGTATGACTAATTAAATTTGTTATTTTTTATTTTTATTAGTGTAACAGTAAATCTCAGATTCCATGTAGCTGAGGGGATGATGGAAGTAAAGATAGTATTTCAAAAACCTGATGAAAAAATTCCTGTATTATTGGAACTGGGCAGGTTGGCTGGACGAGAGGAGGGTTGGCTTACAGTGACGGGAGCGTGTGTAGGGTGGGAGGGTGACTGAAAACCACTGGCATTTTAAAACAGGTTGTCCGCTTTTGACTTCATTAGACCTCATGTCACTGTATGAGCAGTCAGGATGATAATCGGAAAGTAGCAGCTGAAGAAAGGTAGGCGGTAATGCGTTTATCTAATAATATCTAGTAAAAATATATATTACATTTCTGATTAATCTTATTTAAAAACTTGTGTAGTAAATATATAGCCTGTATCATTCAATGTTAGATGCAATTCTATTTTCAAATATTTTAATTTAAAGTAGGTGAAGAACATGTCTGAGGTATCTGATTGTATAATTTTTCCCATGTTTCAGATCTGTGTATCAACCACATGATGGAGTTTTGGCCTGAGAATAAGGGTCAATCACATCTTTATGCCAAATTTGGTACCAGTCCTGGGATAAACTGTACACATATGTGAGTTCAGGGCTCTGAAACCTGTGTCAATTGATGTTAAGATTTTGATTATTAATCTCAATGCATGGTTAATAATCAACAAACTAATTGCTCAACAAAATGTCACTTACCTATTTGTTTCATCTGTATGGACTATGTAACTCTGAACTAACTACACAATATCCAGAATAGCTTTATATTCCACATTGCAGATTTTTTTAAGTAACATATTATTTTCACTTATTAAATATCAGTTTTGCACCATGCAGAGACAATAAAGTGACACTAGAGCTCATGAATGGAACCAATGGAAATGATGTATCATAAAACAAACAGTCATCTTTTTAGAAATTGTATATTCCTGTTTGAATTATTGCACATATTTTCCCAATATTTTACTCTCAGTTACCATGACAGGCATCAGGCATGCCATTATCCATATGGTGAACCTCGGGATCAAGGCAGGGAGTCTAGCTACAGGACCATACCAGGATCAAGAACAGAGGCTCTACAAGCGTACACTGTCTGGACAGACCCAGAGCTGTGTGCCCCTGCTTTGTCTCACTTCCCTTTTATTCTTGACCGTCACACTCAGCAGCACCAGGATCCTGGCAAGTATCAGCCACATGAAGCCACAGCCACTCAACAAACAGCGAGGGAATACAAGAGAGAATTTCTGAGGGAGGGACGGCAGAGCAGGTGGGAGCCCCCTAGTCCTGTTTGCTATAACATAAAAGTTTCTACTAAAAAGACCAACAGCAGCTATCGAGAACTGGAGGCTTGGGCAGCTCGGTACAGCCATTCACTTCCAAGGAGGAGACATGTAGAGGCTGAATTAAGAGGTGCCTCTCAGGGACTGTTGGAAAGCGGCAGGGCTTTGGAGAGGGAAGGCAGGAGTGGTCCAGATTCTCAGAGAATAGCACTGCAACATCTCAGACAATCTGCAAACCTCAGTGAATCAGGAGTGTGGGATAGAGGAGGTAGACTGCAGACTCGGACCTGTTATCCAACTCAAGCTCCTGCCTCTGACAAAAGCCACATGTTGGACATGAAAGAAAAGACAAGATACCAAAGGAGGATGTTTAGCCACCCTCCTGGCTACATTGCTCCTCCTCCCTATAACAGCCCACATAGAAGTTCACCTGTAGTCCACCACACCAGCTGGGAACAGGAAGGTAAGAGACAAGGCTACTGGTCACAGCTCACACTTAGAAAGCAGGATGTCTCTGTGCATCCACAAGATAAGAAGAAGGGAGAGAAAAAAGCCTGTACAAAACCAGATGGAAATAAAACCTGTACAGAGCTGGGTGGACTCGAGCACAAAAGACGGGAAACGGATGCCATACAGCCAAGAGGTCCTATCAGTATCCAGAATACACACATGCAGTGTGAGTATATGTTGTCCCTGCAGCAGCCACAAGTGATACAAGCAGTCGAAAATACAAAGATGAATAAGCAAACATCCTCAAAGATCATAGAAGGAAGGGAGTTCAGATTGAATAAAAAGACCGGTGGGATGACTGTATTCTGCTTGGTGTCTCGAATAGCTGGCATCACGGAAACTCCATTCTTGCCACGCTGCCCCTCACAAAGAAGCATCAAAAACACAGAATTAGAAGGAGATTCTAAAGGTTTATTGGGCAGTAATGACAATCACATGAAGATTGCAGATGAAGTAGACTTCAAAGCACTGGTACTTACAAAGCAGTCAAATACTTCTGATGTGAGAAATCTCAAAACCAAACAGGAGGAGACAGGCGTCGTTTCCTCTGGAAAAAATAATTTAAACTATACAGATTCTACATCTGGGAGACAAGCTGCAGAGTCAGCACAGCCTGGGGGAATCAGATATCCTTTGTGGAAAGAGCCGAGTTTCACAAGTACGGCTGAAACTAAATATTCATCTACTTGCTGTTTGAAAGTAAACAATGAGGAATTAAAATCAGGTGATCCGCACAGCCAGAAGGATGGCTCTAAAGTTCATCCAGTCGATGTCAAAGTAAGGAGATTGGATATCAAGAAGGACACAGAATCTGAGGACTGTAAAGGCCTCCTGGTTATTGACACAACATGTGTTGTAGTTAAAATGGAACTGATTCCATCGCCAGAGAAAGAGCATGTTCAGTATTTAGCCTCAACAGCACTCACTGAGCACAGTGCGCTTGATATTCCTTCAACCATCTCGCCTGAATCAAACAATCAGAATGACCAAAACTCAGAAACACACCCTTTCCACATAAAAGTGGAAGACTTAGATCATACTGAAAAAAGGGCAGCTGAAAAAAAAAGTGAAATGTCTTCTACCTGCATTCCCTCTTCAGCTTCTGGAACCTTGGAGGAGCACGGTGAAAGAGTCCAAGGAATCCCTCTGTTTGAATGTGTCACTGAGCAGCAACCTGAAGATGCTACGTCATTCCTTGACTTGCATGTTGAGGAGCAGGACGAGGAGGTTGAATCTTCTCCAATAAAAAATGTCATTCATGATGCAATTAGGAAAAAGCCAAGGAACACAACACAGGAGAAACAATCACAGAACTACTTCAACGATGGCCAAACTGAGGACGGCGTGCGTTTGAAAGATGACGATGCCAAAGAAGCGGTAACAAATGAAGATGGTGAGGATTTTGCAGGATCTTACAAGCAAGAGTTTAATATTTCTGAAGAGGACATTGACTCCCAACTCAAACCAAACATCAGAATGTCACAGAAAACTACTAGTCTGCCTGAATCTCCAAGCGAAGAAGGAACAAGTCGGCCTGTTGAAAATGATAGCTCCTCTCAACCATCCAAAGATCTCTCTAATTCATCTTTGCTCTGTGACCTTACAGCTCTCTCATACATCTCAGTGTCAAACACAAGCCCCCTTTCTTCTCCTCCTCCCGATCTTGATTTAATAGATCCAACTGTAGAAGCAATGTCTGCTGTAATCTTGTGCACCAAGGACCAGAATGAACAGCAAAAAACATCACAGCTAACAGAAAATCAGATCAGCAATGCATTTGACTGCTGTACCAAAGATATGACAGGAGAGTTGGTATCACAGCAACAACCTGGAAACAGTCAACCAGACAATGATACTAGTGTAGAAGAGTGTAATGTCACTGACGAGGAACCAAGTAAAGAAGCAGATAGGGATCCTGTAGACCATTTGGAGCAGACTCTTGAAACAGCCAAAGAAAATGTTATCGATATCAAGATTTTACAGCTACAGCTCAAATATGTCAAAGCTGAGGATGTTGCCTGTATCCAAGAAAGTTATATGACTGAAGAGCAGCTAGAAAAAGATGTCACAAGTCCTGCAGCTCTTTTAGAAGCATCAGTATCCAAAGAGAGTGTGACCGATAATCAGACTCAAATAGAAGTCAAACTTTTGCAGACATTCAGGCAAGTGGAAGAAGCTTCTTGTGTAAATGGGAGTTATATGACTGAAGAGCTATCACAAATAGATGCCAGTGAAGATCCTGCAGGTCTTTTGGAACAAACAATACCCCAAGAAATCATTCTGACAGAAACCGAAACTTTACAGGACACTGCACCACGGACAGCTTTAGATGTGCTCTCACCCTCTGAGCTTCATTCTCCACCACACGAGTCAGACAGAGAGCCTGTTTCTCTTTCGGAAATGGACTCCGTCTGTCCCCCATCGCTAAATCCTGATGCTGCTGACTCTCTCCCTCCCCCTCTTCATTTGGACTTTAGTGAAGAATCTCTTCAGTCTTCGCCCTCCTTTCCCTCTGCATCACCTCCACATCTACCACCCAGCTTTACCCGTCCTCCTCAAGAGGGAGGTGGAAGTGTTTCCCTGGACCTGGCTCACAGAGAAGTTCCCCAGTATCCCAGGTCCCTGTGGGATGCAGTAATTCGCATTAGAAAACATACAGCGCCTGACTCTGAGAATGAAGAGGAGGAAGTGAGTGAGTTGTGGGATCCAGAGAACTTCACAGAGGACTTGGGTTGCCCAGATGTGGTAGTGGACATGAATTCTGGAAAGATGGTCTTTGATGAAGAGGAGGAACATGTCATTTCAACTGAAACAAGTGTTGAGGATGTAGAGGGGGGGCAGATCTGGCAGGATCCATGGCATGAAGAACCAAGCAGATGTGCTGAAGAAGGCACACCGTCCTGCAGCAGCAGCTGCAGTCACAGCTCTGTAGGTACAGTTACTGGAACAGAAGAGGACACAGGAAGCAAGACAGAGCCTGATGAGGGGCTTCACATGACTGGAGGAAAGAGATGCTGCTCTGTTGAAATGAGAGGTGAGGACATGAGGAGAGTCGTGCAGCAAGATGAGAAAGATTCAAATGAGTTTTGTCTGAGTGTGGAGTGTACAGTTGAGGCTGTGGGTGTGAGAGAAATGGAGAAACAAGAAAATGAGGAGGACAATTTCACACCCTCAGAGGTCACTGGTCTCAGATGAAGTCATCACAGGTTGTACAGCTGCTGGGATGAATAAGCATGACTAAACTTTACACCATATAAATTTGTACTTTCTTTGATATTGAATGAAAATAATTTCCTCAGAAACATTTTGAATCTGATGGAGACGGTTTCTTGTAAGCTAAGGGTTTATTTTTGATGGCTGAGCGGTGATGCATTTACTGTTGTTATAGAAATGTAGGAATTTGGTGAAAAGGAAATATAAAATATTCAGACAAATTCATTCTTGGAAAACTATTCCTGAAAAGCTTGTCCTTTTCTCCTGTTGTGATAGAGACTAGAGAGTTAAAAATAACATGTAGCTGTGAAATTATGAAAGTGGATCTAATTTTAAAAAAGTATTTGGAATACTTTCATGGTATGGTGACATTTCTATCTGATTATTCCTCTGTCTACAGATAAAAAGGGAAAACTTTTAACACACTGTACATGGAGAAATAAAATTAACTGGAATCTATGGGCCCAAACATTTCACAGCGAAGTCTGTGGGCTCTGTACTTGTGATGGGCAGTGTGTCAGCGTCAGAACATACTGGTATGTATTATTTTAGAGACAGCAAGTCACGGTTTGGTGACTTATGATTGAGAGTCCATGACTTATAGTTTGGGGTGGCATAGTAGTGCAGTGGTTAGCACTGTCACCTCACAGCAACAAGGTCCAGATTCGAACCTGATGGCTGACCAGGGTCTTTCTGTGTGGGGTTTACATGTTTTGTCCGGGTACTTCAACTTGTTCTTACAGACGAAAGTGTGAGTGGTTGTCTGTCTCTATGTGTCAGCCCTGTGATAGGCTGACGACTTGTCCAGGCGCACCCGCCTCTCACCCAATGACAGTTGGGATTAGCTCCAGCTGCTAAGATAAGCAAGTATGAACGGACACCTATAGTTTATACATTAGATGGTACAGTATAAATGCATGTTGATGTTGGACAAATATATTTCCATTGATACAAGACAACACAGATGCAGAAAACTTACAAAATTTTTATATAGAATAGGAAATGTCAGGAGAATATTCACATGAGACAAGTTCATTTTTCCACACAGAGGAAAATAAAAGAAACCAAATACAGTATATCTCCTGACCTTTTTAGTGTACATCGCCAAGACAGCATGAGGATCTGATTCTCTAGATTGTGGACTACAGCACACTCTAGTGGGATTACATTAGAGTTCAGTTTTAAAACAAATC
>NW_018127898.1:1272003-1286120 GCF_001952655.1 Monopterus albus | reverse complement strand
AACAAAACAGCAAATATCATGATATTTCTACATAGGGTTAGTGTACTCCTGAAGCTACGACTGACCAACTATCAATTCATGCTTATAACAATACTTTTTGGCTTTGGATTTGATGGTCAGTATGAAGTGAAGGTAGATCTCTTTCAGACGAGTTTCCTGTTACTACTAATCCATACTGTTCGCAACATTTCAGACTTTTTACAAGTCAGTATTTAAGTAACTGAAATCTAAGCAGATTCTAACCGTTTATGTATCACTGTCCAAATGGTATGTAAATTACCACACAAATAAAAGTCCATTGGAGTGTTTAGGACACCAGAAGCTACAAAATTACATCTGAATTAATAATATCACACAAGGGAAAGGATGGTGTTTTTCAGAATTGCCAGTTCCAGTAATTATAATTAATTTCACAACAGCAATAACAGTCCTGAGGTTCCTCTGCTGTTCAATACAAGAATCTGTCCTTTGAGCCATGTGACACTACCTCCTCTGTTCTGCTATAAAGGCACATATTGTCATTTGCCCTACAGTGAAGTGTTTTGGTTAAATCTAAAATCATCTTCTTTCCTGATCTTATATCATGTACCCAATTGTGACCATGACCATTATTTGTTTTACCTAACCACAAAAACATAATTGGCATCAGTTATTCCCGTGATCTTGGGTAGTTTATTAAATATTGGTGAGTACTATAAACTAAAGCTGGAACTGAAGTGTAAGTAGAAAATCAGTCTTACTATCTACTGAGAATGTCATTTTGCAGTTTCACAGTTTCAGTTTAATCTGATGAACATTTGAAGACAACAGTTTTCATATGAAACAAAGGTTCTTGAAAAGTATATTAACTTTCAGTATGTAAACAAGTGATAAGACAGTCTAAAGAGATGTGGCAAAAAAATCTCCATGGTCACAAGAATAACTTTTTGTTTCAAGGTGGATTCTCTATTACATTACCGATTTTAAGGATTTGTATACATCCTGCACCACTGTCATGGCATAAGCCAGCTATAAGTTATAAGTGAATATATTATAGCACCTAAGGTCTCTATTTCAGCTGAGGAGAGACGATGGCGAGATGATATCAAAGTTCATCACGGGGCATTTTCAGAGCATGATCACAGAGGTCTGCAGAACACACAGGACACAAAAGTGCTGGATTAAATACACAGTTGCTACATGCAATAATATAGCGACAACTTACCACTTTTGAAAAATCGACTTCAGTTATGTGTTTAACAAAGAAGGTGAGGTGCAAATGTACCTGTCCTCTTGCTGCAGAGTTTGTCTTTGACGTTATCTGTCTCATGGGCAAAGAACTCGATGATTTCATCTTCATGCTGCTCAACAATCGTTTCACACTGGAGAAATAAATCACAATAAACTGTTAGTCTGACTCTGTGCTGCAGTATATGGCATGCGATTTGGAGGATAGGTTGCAGCACACAAGTACTTCTAATTCATTGACATGTACCAGTCAACTCAATACAATTTC
This sequence comes from Monopterus albus, assembly GCF_001952655.1. Taxonomy (NCBI): domain Eukaryota; kingdom Metazoa; phylum Chordata; class Actinopteri; order Synbranchiformes; family Synbranchidae; genus Monopterus; species Monopterus albus. Next base: position 1,284,625 of record NW_018127898.1, on the reverse strand, counting down.
TTGAATAAACAGAAAACTCACTGCAAATTTTAAACTGGCTGTAACTCTTGAATCCAGTGCGGCATCTGAGAGGTCCATGGCCCCACTGGTCCGAGATTTGATCCGTATGTAGAACTTCCTGTTTGTGGAAGGATCCGTTTGCTCCCCGTAGTCCTCCATCCTCTCGCACACACTCTCCATCAGCTCCAGGAGGTGTCCCTCGGAGCGAGCCAGAGGAACCTGGTGGCACCAGAGGTTGTGAAAAACCCTATATTATAGAGGGTGTGAGGTTTCTTTCCATGCCAACATGACAAAAAACATGTAACACAGTTAATGTGATTTTTTTGTTTTACATTTTCAACTATATGTTTATTAAAAATCATCTCACTACTTTATTTTGTGTAACTTAACCAAATATGCTGGGGCACTTTATTCATCTGCATACCTGTTGCTATTTTTTTTTTAAGGACGTTAGATAGATAATATTGTTTTCGACATTGTCTGAAACATCTTTATCAACGACAGTTCCTATTAGCACTGAATTAATACTGACCAACACACGTTTGAAAAGCCAACCTCTGCTTTGAAAGCAATGTGCTGCGCAGAGTGGGTTTGACGCAGATCACTACGTGGCTGTGCTGCTGCAGCCTCACCTCTCTGATGGACTGGCTGCCGTCCGGGTTGATCCTGAAGGAGCCAGTTTGGACCATTTTCTTTGGATCTATCTGAGAAATGGCCCACTCCATCTCATCCACCAGAGCCCTGCAGGCTGTGGAAAGCAGAGGGAGAGGACAAACGCATTACGATGTATCCATACGTGTGCTGAAGCGAACCTATTTTCAGACAAACACATACCTCCACATCTGATGTCCTGTCCTTGTCGGGCTGCCTGGCTGAGGCTCAGGAGGAGACCCAGGACCACACACGGTGTGAGCAGCACAGCAGCTTCTCTCATTATGGATCTAAACATGGATTTCAGCATCACACAAGCTGACCACAAACCGACAAAAGAAACCAACCAAGCACCTCAGTATTAAGTCAGCCGGTAACCTCTTAGCCACCGCTAGCTACAGCGACCTGTGTGTCCGTCTACGAGTAACTTAGAGAGTGAGGCACAAACATACAGTTTGCTTAACTTTTCACTCAACCTACATGCATGTGGCAGTGTTTCTGAAGAGCACCTTTACGATTTTCCACGCTGTTCAATCGCATTCGGTGAAATGTGGTGACGTAGGCAACGCAGCTGCTGGACAGGATGGAGTTCAGCTCGAGACAGCGCCCCCACGTGAGCAGGAAGATTATGACGGCGTGCCGTTACCATGACAGCCCAGTAAGCTATCAGTGTAACAGTTCATATGGTAGGTTAACTATTAAATTCTAATTTAAATAAATAAATAGATAAATAACAATAATAATAATTTGAATGGCTGGATTAACCTCCTGGGGCAAAGTTTTGTTGTTGGGCCCCTGCTGATGTTCTGCCTGAAAATCACTTGTAATTTCCATCCATCCCTCCATTATCTATACTGCTTACCCTTAGGAGGGTTGTGGGGGAATTGGAGCCTCTCCTAGCTGAGTCTGAGCGAGAGAGGGGGTTCCCAGTCTATCACACTTGGAGTCAGACAACCACGCACACCCACACTTACTCCTATGGGCAATTTAGAGTCACCAATCAACCTAAGCTGCATGTCTTTGGACCATGGAAGGAAACTGGAGCACCTGGAGAGAAGCCAGGCAGGAAAACTGCAAACTCTGCACAGAAAGGCATCAGGTCAGCCAGGGCTTAAACCCAGAACCTTCTTGCCGTAAGGCAACAACACTAAACACTGTGTCACCATTCCATCCCCATTTGTAATTTATCAGATGAAAATATATTGCTTTTTCTTAGCATGGTGTTTGGTCTTAATCTGTAATTCTAAATTCATTAGACATGATGTTACATGATAGGCTATGCATGACAACCTATACACCTCTGAACAGTGAACTGAATGGCCACATTTGGTACAATAGGTTGTATCTAAATGAATTTCAGACACTAAAGAAATTGTAACACAGAAAGAGCAACATGAAGATTAGGTTATGAGGGAGTGACAAACCTGACATACACTCCATAGATGAATTTGTCACTAAAAGAAAAATCAAAGATCTGAAAACAAAAGGAATGTAATAACTAAATATTTAATGTACATCTTCTTTTTATTCAACAAGAAAAATATTCAAATGCAACAGAGATGGCAGATAATACAAAAAAATCCCCCACCTTTTTAGGAGGATCTCAATACTGTACCATACTATACAAATTCATCAAAGAACCTGGAAAGTCTCTGATTTATCCCAAGCTGTCAGTGTTTCCCAAATTCAGACAATATTCTTTATAAAATTTTAATCCAGAAATCAATTAAAAACATGGAACAACAGATGTCATTGCCATGTTTTTAACTGATGCCACTGGAAACAAGTTTATAACACAGCCAGGTCACACAGTATGATGTACACTTGACCATCACTCCTCAATCAAATACCTACAGCAAATATGTTCAGTAGCCTTTGCACAAGAGTCTAACCTACATCATTTGCTACTTTTTAAGCATTGCTTTTCTGATCCCAGCAATGGTCCTCCAAACTGTGAAAATATATCACACAACTTGAAATGTCAGCATTGGTACCTTAAGTTACACCTCGGCTCATTTCTTTGTCATTGATTCATTTGTTTAAAAGAGGTGTTTTTCACAGGAGTGAAATTATAAAAAAGGTCTTTTGCATAAATGTTTGGTTTTTATTTGGCATGATGTCATTCCAATTGGAAAAGTGTTAATTTAAGCAAAGACTGACTGAATTAGTGACATCAGTAGTGCATTTCTTAATGGAATATTATGCAAATATATATTATAAAATAAATACAAATTCTGTAGGAAGTATGAAGGCAAATTAAATAATAAATAAAAGAAAAAATATTCAGAAACTAAATCAGTCTTCTAAAACTGTCCAAGTAGATAAACATACCTAGAAGCTGCCTGTTTTTTTTTCTAAATGTTAATCATTTGTAGTGAACAAGTTCTTCTGACTTGTGCTAGTTATTTTTATTCTGATTAAATAAGTATTAAATTTGGGGAGTTTGTAATGTTGGAAATGCTACTGCCAGCCTGTTTAAATGCAGTTTAAAGTAATTCTAATTAAATTGTTTAATAAATGAACTACAGTTGGTTCTGGTATTAGTCTGAATTTGTTTTTGACTGAATAGTCTGCTAGGGATCCTGTACACGAGGCTTCACAGGAGTGAAATTATACACTGTGGTGAACACAGGAGGCACTGTGATGCTCCGCTCAGTTCAATATTTGGTCAAGTAAAAGTTTTGATTTATTAAACAGCCCAATCCATTACTTTGGGTACACTCCGAGGTGTTTTGTGATGGAGTTTATCATTATTCTTAATATAATTTAGTCTTGTCTGGAGTCTTCTCTGAGCTGTTTTTACGTGTTTCATTTTTTAAAAAACACTTTACAACATAGTTTTTTTTTCTCATCAAGTATCACAGTGTCACAGTCAGAGGCATTTGCATTATTAGCACTCTGTTACAAAGATAACATTTGTTTTGTACAATTTCAAACTTCCCCTGACACAACAGTCCCATGCTTCACCGCATGACACACCTCACTTCGCTCGTCATATTTACCATTGTTTGGCAACTGCCAACACCACCCCACCACCAATATTCATTTAATAAATGAAATACTATCTTGTTCTGTAACACTTGTGCACACATTGCAACTTTGCACACACATTTGGCTTCACCCCCCCTCAAGAAAACCCCTTTGACGCTGTTGTTAATTCTGCAAAATGCTGAAGCTAAACAAAATCAAAGAATGTAAAACTTAACAAAACTAAATGAAATTAAATGGAAAAAAAGAGAAAATTACATAAAAGCCAAAGGAGAATTTATAAAACTAAACTAATCTAAACACATTTTAACACAAACAGAGCTTAATGGGAAAATTACATTTAAAAAAAGAACAATGAATAGTAACACAAGATACTAAATCAAAACGCTGTGGGAGAAGTAACAAGTCAGAATACAACGGCAACGCTAATAGCTCATAAATGTATTGAACGGGACAGCATATTGTACATGTGCTAGAAACATACATATGTTTTATCATGGAGCTTAAAGTCTGAATCTGTCTTTTGTGATGATAGCACAAGAGACCACTGAAATGTTTTCACATACTTCATTTACTGTAGTAGCTTTAGTTTAAAAATGTAGTTTTTATGATTGGTTTTAAAAAGATACGGAAATACAAAAGTGTACATCTCCAGGAGCAAAATGCATTTGAAAAAAACGGTCCATAAATGTAACACAGTGACAAAAAACATGCCATTCTCTTATAGTATCAAACACACAAAAAGTGCATAATCATACACTGTATAAATTGCCTGTGTAATTTCAAGTGCTCTGTTCAAATTCAATAAATTCAACATACAACAATTTATCAGTCTTGTATAGAATGGAGATGAATATTTTAATTCATTTACATATAATAAAGGGCAGCAGTTGGTCCCACCAAAGGCAAAACACTTGTTAGGCTTTTTTAAAATTTCCATATGAAAAAACATAACCCAGATTCAATCAGCTCCACAACAGATGGGCAAGTCAGCTGTGAGTCTGAACTGATGCCTGTGGTCATTGAAAGGTTTAGAATAGTCGACTCACTTTTTCTGACTGGAAAGTGATCATTTCATAACGGTGGTCTCTGGTTTTCAGCTGTCAGCATCTTTTACCAAAGTTAAGAGGTTATTAACCTGTTGTGCCTCATTCGAGACAAGTGATTTGGAGACACCAACAGAGACAAACATGATATTATGGACCTTGAAATGAAATTATCTTATCAAAACCATGACGTAGTTCAGTGTCACTAGAACCACATTTTCTACACACAGCTCCCTTTGGTGCACAGATATTTAACCATTATTTGCATAAACATTATTCATGAACAGACCCGCAACAAGTTGTTAGCGGAAGTTGCTGAGACATTTGATAGAATAGGATCATCTGTTCCTCTGTGGGCGTACTACAAGAACACTTTAAAAAGACTAAGGTGTTGAGAGGTGAAGACAAACACGTACTGGCTGAGCTTCAGCGGTCCCACACCCCAGTCAGGTTGTCCACCAGTGTACTCTCCTCACTGCAATTTGACATCCACTTAGTGTGTTCTATGTCTCAGCCACAGCATCCATGTCGTTCAGTAGGTAGCCGTCTGTGTGACGGGACAGGCCCATGTGCACCTGAAGGACAGAGGGAGAGAGAGAGAGAGAGGACTTATTCATGATGATGTGTACAGCTAGTGAAGTCACTTAGGATTCATGAGGACAACCTGATTGAAAACAAGTGATTTTGCCACTGTTTGTTTGGTTCACAACTGATTTGGAAGTTTTTATAAATGATTCAAGTTGTAGATATTAAGAAATGTATTGCAAAATTGTATATCAAGGCAAAACACTGCTGCTATACCCTGTGAAAACAGCTGTTACTGCACCTCATGTTAGTGGTTTATTGTAACTTAGGAGACATGCAAAATAAAATATCTAATTAGAGAAAACTTCACAATCAATGCTGTGTTTTGATCACATGTAAATAGGGTCCAATCAGTTCACAATCTGAATTTGACTGTTTATAATCACTGAGGAGTTACAGGTGCTCACCTTGGGTCAAAGCGCTACTTTCCAAATTCAACTTTCCTCATTTAATCCTGGAAAATCCTGGAAAAAGAGCATTTGTACTATATATATATACACACTATATGATCTGACACCTACCCCAATAAATTATAGGTCAAATCATTTTAATTATACATTTATGCCCTTTGACGTCCAGTGAATGGCTATGGAGCAGAAGAAAGGTGTGTGTTTGGGATAAAAATAGGTAAGTGATTTATAAATGGCAACGTATGAGGATTATACCTGTTAAGATGAAGTAAACTAGCATAGGAGGACAGGCTTAGTAAAAGTGTTTAATACATGCAGCAGGCATGTAACCCCTATACTAAGCTTCCATATAAATGCTCTCCCATTCTTTGGCACATTTAAATGTGTATTATTGACTAAGCAAAATATATAGTTTCATCTTCTAAGTATTGTGTTGGAACCCCTTATAATCAAACAAATTTGTATATTTTATTTTCAAGTTAACAGAGTAACTTAAAGCTACTCTGTGCTGAAGTTAGCAGGTTGTACAGTGAGGCCAGTTATCACATTTAGGATCTTATTTACTGCACTAATACAGTGTCAAGAAGTATTCATGCTAAGATTTCATTATATACACACACAATTCGTGAGCTGTTCACACACAAGACACCAACAAATGTACACACGCATATGTTAATTAGCTCCGATTTATTTTGTTTCATCCATTAGGAAAGAACAGACACTTATTCAGTTAATCCCAAAGAGCAAAAAGGAAGAATAATGTCAGTGTCCATGGTGCTACAACAAAGTTTGATCTGTAATAGTTCAAATGTGCGTTTTTTGTTTGTTTGCCAGAGAATGATTCATATGACTCTCAAGACTGATCAACTCTGTCTGAAAAATATCATTACATTTCTGTCACCTCTGTAAAAAGCTTGATAAAGTTTATGAAAACCTTTGAGAACTCTAAACTAGAGACCTGTGTCTGTACCTGATCCACCACAGTAAAGTGCACATTTAACAGGACAATAACCTGTGGAAGAAACTGAGATCTTTGCTGGAATTACTGTGGCAAGAATCATGATTACCAGTGTATGTCCCAGTAACACCAGCTAGCTGGACCTGTATTTTTTGCCACTCACTGTATGAACTGTGCTACTCAGCATAACATCTCTTACTGGTTAATGCATACATCTTACCTGGTTTGATTTTAAAGCTATTAAAATTGTCTTCATTGATTTCTTTTTTTATTACAAATCTGAAAAATCAGGCTATAACTGATGAAAACTACATGTTTAGTTTTTCTGTCCGTGCTGTGCCAGAGAAAGTGCAAATCAAAACCACTAAAGACATGTCTTAGGGGTGTGCGATATTGACAAAAAATGATATCTGGATATTTTTAAGATTGTCAGTAATGATAACCAGATATATTTTGCATCCATCAAAAAATGTTTTAACTTAAATTGTAGGCTACTAGGCTGCATGTTGTTAATGGCATATTAAATTGTTGCTTACTAATTATATTAATGGAAAGAATATTTCATATGTGGCAGTCAGTGTTGACATTGTGACAACCCACCACAAATAAATCAATGTATGGGAGACGCTGCAAAATTTGAAATCACTTTTGTAGAATGATTCTGCTAAAAGTTACCAAGTGTGTTTTTGTGCTGGTACCTTGGATAAGAAGTTTTCAACCGGTAGACCGTGGCCCCCTGGTGGCCCGTGAAGACATTGCAGGTGGTCCTTGACCATGTAATCAATAATGTAGTTTTACTGTAGGTATCATTATTTTTTAATTTTATTTTAAAAACCGTTTTCTGTGTATTGTTTGAGAATAATCAAATTCATACAAATATATAAAATTTTGAAACACTAAGGTGACTTTCAGGAAATGCTGTCGAGTTGTCTTTAACGGCAACTACTGTGATTTCAGACAGTCTGCAGATTGCTTTTCTTTGAGCAACATCTTTCTTGCAATGCCAGAATACCTCAGTATAAAGATAATCTGCATCTACCAACTAAATTAATGATGTAGATTGTGAGGATTTTTTTAGGCAGCTATGCTAACTTAACTTGTAGTGTAATGATCATGTACATGTGCATGCACTCTAAATGTGCACAGGCAGACGTCTGTTCAACTATGCTACATAACACAGGGAATGTGTGGACTCTCAAGACCTTTTGATTGTTTTTGTAAAGTGAGTGACATACTCAGTAAGTCCAGCTGGCACATGCTCGGCGTTATCTACATTCAGTTAAAATTACACATTCTGAATTACCAATTAGTAAAATGCGATCTAAATGATTTAAGCAACTTTTTAGCCAAAAAAAAAAACAAAACAACAAACACTATAAATACAGCACCTCCCTCCCAAAATAGCGCCCCCGTCCTAACATTCAACATGGCGGGAAGTACCTTCACATTCTCTACAATAATCAATTTTTCCTAAATATGTTTGGATTTTATTGCTCTGTTTTAAAAACAACTAATGTGTACATATTTTTTTTTTTAACCCACGTCTGCAGTCCAGTGGACTTGTGGTAAACATATCTACAGTAAATGTTGACAGTAGTTTCAAACAGAATATATTAAAAAGTCAACTAATAAATCAGAAGTGCTGGACACACTGTGGCTTAATTTACAGATTCAGTGCACCAGAATGATCATAGGACATTTTCTGCTATTGAATAAATGTGACCTGCCTGAATTTTATTTTGAGCGGTGGCATTATTTGACTGGAATTCTCTAAATGACTCCTTGTCAGGGCCTAAGTTTGGAGGGTGTCATATGTAAGATGATCAGAGCCAAAGATGGTTATTGGTTATATACATACATTTGACTTTGTACTTCGTCATGACAATTACAACAAATATGACTACAACAGTATTTTTTTACGCAAATGTAAAAGCTGTTCCTTCATTTTTTTTCTGCCTAGGACTATAAACATGTTGCAGTGATGTTCTTTCAGATAACATAACATTATTTCAACACATTTCTAACATCCCTATCCAATTATTTATCTGTTAAAACATTACCTCCAAAAACAAATTATACTTCATAAAAATGTGGTAAAGAAGGTTCTGGTCTTACAAAACAAAACATTTTTACAGATACATTTGGTATACTCTGACAGTCAAGATGCAATTAAAAGTCTCCTCTGTGTTGCTAAAAACCTATTTTGACATTCAATATCCTTCATTCTAAATTTTAATTCATAGATAAGCTCACTTTTGTGCGTTGATAAATCTAGGTCATTGACCATCTTGACATATAATGTCATTCACTCTCTCCATTATCATCTGACTCTCTAATACAGTTTGTGGTTCACTCCCAGTTTCTATACGTCCACTCTGGGCTTGTGTGGACCAAAGAGAAACTTGGGATTCGATACAAGACAGCTGACAAATGAACAACTTTAGCTAAACTTTAGCTCACAATAATCAGCTCACAGTGGGTACATCTCGTGTCTCTTTACAAGTAGTGGTTGGCCAATATGGGTTTTTCAATGGCCAATGCCAATGCTGATTTCTCTAAAGAGCAGAGAGGCTGATGGCTGATATATAATTTCTATATCAAAGATCCAGATCAAAGAATTTTATTTTATTAAAATAAAATAAAAAAAAAGGAGCATTGTCTCTCATTTGCTACAATCTGTTTTTTATGTAAAACAATAATAAAAAAACTAAACTGTAAAAAAAAAACCTTTATACATAAAAGATAAAGCATTTGGGTACTTAACAGCAGACTTTTCATGTGACCCAACAAAAATCTGTAAATACTTGCACTGCACACAGCAGCATCTGTTTTTAGTCCCAGTCCCAGTTAAGAGCTGCAAGTTGTAATGCAAGAAAGTTGCTCTGCTGCATTTTTCCATTGTACCTGATACTCTTCTTCTTATAAACGTCACCTTCACTGAATGTTCTCTCAGTATCTCTTTGTTTTTAGTCCATACACATTATGTGTCTGCAGATTAGAGTGCAGTCATCTCCCGATACCAATCACCTAAAAATATTCCCAATTAATTGGTTGACCACTACATATAAGCACCGTTATTTCCCTCACGGGCGTCTTTTCCTTGTGTCTTAGTCCTGCCCACATAAGAAGCAAGGAAAAGATGCGAGGAAACCATGTGGAGACAGGACTCAAGGACACACGTTATTAATGACATGAGATCCCTCAGATCCTTCATCTGAAGCGTCCAATCACCAACTGGTTTCTCATAAAGGGGCGTGTCAATTCACAAAAAATGTCTGTGAAGGATGGTCTCATGTACCCTGGATGGATGGCTCCTCCAGCACCATCCCCGGTCCTCACTCCTTGGCTCTCAGAGCCAATATAAGATGCTTGGATCATCCCTACATCGTCGGTCGCCTGGAATAACTTCCGGGTTGACCGAGGACATAGGAACAATCTTATAAGAGACATGAGGTGTACCCAATATCAAAACCCAGGAACCAAAAGTTGTAGGGCTGGATATCATTTGGAGATTTTTAGTACACATAATAGAATTAAGAAAAGTGAATCACGCTGCTAAAGATAGGCTGAAAGACACTGGAATGAGATAGTAGAAGATAGTGAGGTAGACTTGGTGGAAATTTAAAAATTGCAGCTAATATTGCGAAATGTCATAACGAACACGGAAACAAAACTGGAAAATATCACATTATGCAGATAGCTAGGTCAGCCTTTACTTAACTGAAACAATGCTACAAATATGTTTGGAGATCAAAGTGACTTCACTAGCCATGCTGATGTTGGGATGGTTTTTGTGAACTAGTTTTAGTTCAGTATAACTCATTTGAAAGTCTCACCCTGAGTCTCTCACACCCAAACTGGAAAACTCAAAAGCCTGTTCTTTTTGTTATTGTATACCGTCCACCTGCTCCTAATTCAGAGTTTTTAAGTGAATTCTCAGACTTTGTCTGATTTAGTGCTTAGTACAGATAAAATAATCATAGTAGGCGACTTTAATATTCACGTAGATGCTGACAATGACAGCCTCAACAATGCATTCTGTTCATTGTTAGACTCAGTTGGCTTCTCTCAAACTGTAAATAAACCCACTCACTGTTTTAATCACACTCTTGATCTTGTTCTGACATATGGCATCGAAACTGAACACTTAATAGTTTTTCCCCATAACCCTCTTCTGTCTGACCATTTTCTAATAACTTTTGAATTTCCATTAATGGATTATACTCTATGTGGGAAACAATTCCACTACAGCAGATGTCCATCTGGCAATGCTGTTACCAAGTTTAAGGAAATAATTCCGTCTTTATCTACTTCAGTGCCGTTTGCCAACACAGTGGAAGGAGGCCACCTTAACTTTACTCCCATACAAATCGATAATCTTGTTGATAGTACTGCAGCCTTCCTGCGTAATACACTTGATACCATTGCCCCTCTGAAAAAGAAGGCAGTGAAACAGAGGAGGCTAGCCCCGTGGTACAGCTCGCAGCTCCGCTCCCTAAAGCAGGCATCACGAAAAATGGAAAGGAGGTGGCGCTCCACTAAGTCAGAAGAGTTTTTCATAGCCTGGAAAGATAGTTTAATAACATATAAGAAAGCCCTTCATAGTGCCAGAACCGCATTTTATTCATCACTGATTGAGGAAAATAAGAACAACCCCAGGTTTCTTTTCAGCACTGTAGCCAGACTGACAAAGAGCCACAGTGCTGTTGAGCTTAACATTCCCTTAGATCTCAGCAGCAATGACTTCATGAGCTTCTTTACAAATAAAATCACAACTATTAGAAAAAAAATTGGTCGGACCACTCCCACAGCTCTCGCAGATGTGCCATCTACTACAATGGCTTTAGAAACATCTGTAAGACCTCATTTATACTTGGACTACTTCTCCCCTATAGATCTCTCTGAGTTGACCTCAACAATTGCTTCATCTAAATCATCAACATGTCTCCTGGACCCCATCCCGACCAGGCTGCTCAAAGACGTCTTTCCCCTAATCAACACATCCATACTAGATCTGATTAACCTCTCTCTATTAACAGGTTATGTTCCACAGGCTTTTAAACTTGCAGTAATTAAACCTCTACTCAAAAAGCCTACTCTTGACCCAGGTGTCCTAGCTAATTATAGACCAATATCCAATCTCCCATTTATTTCCAAAATCCTTGAAAAAGCTGTTGCAAAGCAGTTATGTGACCACTTGCACAAGAATGATTTGTTTGAGGATTTTCAGTCAGGATTTAGAGTCCATCATAGTACAGAAACCGCATTGGTGAAAGTCACCAATGAAATGTCCACACAAGAAAGGTGTTCCATCAGGGGTTGGTTCGCACAAGTATATAAAGACAAACACACACGCACACACCACATGTCAGGAATCGGCGCGTTATGCTGCCAAAAATGTTGAGGGTGAACTCAATTAAAAGGCCAGACAAGGAAATGTAAAACAAAACCGTCTCTTTAATAAGAGAACTAACGCTAAACAAAACCATACAAGACACGGTGAAACACAAAAATCACAGGTCGGTATAAACAGTCCGAGATCAGAGCCAGCAAACACATACAGCAGAGGAATCCAAATACGTAGTCCAAAGGGAAGTCCGATAATTATACACAGTGACAGTCTGAAGCAAGAGGGCAAGGCAGAACAGAATAGTCAGAGGAACAAGCCGGGTCAAAAACACAAAGTACCAAAACCGAAAAATGCTGGAGAGTGAGAGGTGGCGTCTAGAACAATCTGGCTGGGATTGGTGGGTGAAGGCTGCTTATGATGCGGTGCAAACTATAATGAGCAGGTGAAACTAATGCGGGTGATGAAGAAAGTAAAAAGACCAAAACTGTGGTGAAACAAAACAGGACGTAGCATCAAAATAAAAGCCTGACAGGAAGCAACACAGAACCGAATCATGACACCACACACACACACACACACACACACACACACACACACACACACACACACACACACACACACCACACACACACAC
>NW_018127898.1:1262198-1271014 GCF_001952655.1 Monopterus albus | reverse complement strand
GAGTTTTTCCTCCCCACTGTCGCCAAGTGCTTGCTCAAGGGGGATTTGTTGGGTTTTCCCTATGTAATAATAGTGATAACACTAAGGTCTAGACCTTACTTTGTAAAGTGTCCTGAGATGACTTTTGTTGTGATTTGGCGCTATACAAATAAAATTTGATTTGATTTGATTCAGTAGTACACTGGTACTGGAAAGGGGGAAACTTTCATAATGTTTTGTTTTTTTTAATTAAAAATATTCATTTTTGAAAAAGAATTATTTAATGAACATGTTTTCTTGTTAGTTGAGGTTTTAGATCACTGATATCCTCCATCAGTCTCCAAAGCGCAACAACTGCACAGAATGTGTCCTCACAAAGACAGTAAGAAACACAAGCTGAGCTATTTCAGTAACATTTTATAAAATGATGGCTACCGTAAAATCCAGACTATTGAGCGCACCTGACTATAAGCCACACCCACTAAATTTAAGAAGAATAAAAAATTTTGTACATATACAGTGGGGCAAAAAAGTATTTAGTCCGCCACCAATTGTGCAAGTTCTCCCACTTAAAAAGATGAGGGGCCTGTAATTTACATCATAGGTACAAGATCACTGATGATGGGGTGGAAACATCATGCTTTGGGGCTGTTTTTCTGCAAAGGGACCAGGACGACTGATCCATGTAAAGGAAAGGATGAATGGGGCCATGTATCGTGTATAGAAAACCTTTGCAGGGAGTTGAAAGTCCGTGTTGCCCAGCGACAGGCCCAAAACATCACTGCTCTAGAGGAGATCTGCATGGAGGAATGGGCCAAAATACCAGCAAAAGTGTGTGCAAACCTTGTGAAGACTTACAGAAAACGTTTGACCTCTGTCATTTCCAACAAAGGGTATATAACAAAGTATTGAGATGAACTTTTGGTATTGACCAAATACTTATTTTCCACCATAATTTGCAAATAAATTCTTTAAAAATCAGACAATGTGATTTTCTGGATTTGTTTTTCTCATTCTGTCTCTCATAGTTGAAGTATACCTATGATGTAAATTACAGGCCTCTCTCATCTTTTTAAGTGGGAGAACTTGCACAATTGGTGGCTGACTAAATACTTTTTTGCCCCACTGTATAGACCGCACTTGTCTATAAGCCGCAGGTGTCCATGTTTTAACATGAGATATTTACAGAGAAAGATGTTACACATTTTTTACTTTTAATTTAATAAATGCTTTTTCCGAACAGTTCCTGTAACAGGGATGGTTAACAAAATCGTCTCACCATCGATTCATTGATGCCAAGCTTACATGCAGCAGCTCTATTTCCTTCTTCGACAGCCAGATTGATCGCCTTTAACTGGAAAGCTGCATCATATGCATTTCTTTGTGCGTTTTCCATGATAAGGGTGTGTGCATGAAGTACAAAATGACTGATCTGAAGAATTTAGTGTGAGTGCATTTGATTTAATTCGAACAGTTTCATTGGTCCACTGTGACCTGTTCGGTAATTTCATTGGTCTGATGTGACGAGGCTAAATGTATTGGCGGCATGAGGCATGAAGGTCGTTAGCCCGTAAAAATCCATAAATTAGCCGCATCATTGTTTAAGCCGCAAAGTTCAAAGCTTGTGAAAAAAGTAGCGGCTTATAGTCCAGATTTTACGGTAGTTAGGTGAATTACCGAGTTGCTGTATAAATCACTCATGTCACACTTTACAAGCAAAGGTAAATGCGGTCGTCATCTTTGAGGATTTTAACAATTATTGATTTGTATGAAGGCCACTAATACTGTGCTGGTGGAGTATTAATACGTTTGGTTGGGGACCTGATACCCAGCCCTACACAGAATAACATGTGACACTGACAGATCCTACATGATCTTGAAAAGTCCTGGTTGTGTACAGGGCTCAGGTTCTCCAAGAGGAAAGAGGAATGCTGGCGGTTACTGTCTTGTTCAGCTCTAGGAGTCGTACTCTTACTACTCCTCTATGAGCAGAGCGGGTTGTCTTCTTACCCTGCTGCCAAAGTCCAGGCAGGAAACCCCCAGAGCAATCAGACAGTGCCATGCCTGTAGACAGTGAGAAAGAGCGAGAAGTTAAGACGACGATGTCTGTGCACAACTTTATGCACATAGCATATAGTTTTCAATAAATCAAAATCATGAAAATATTATTTGATCTTTTTAAACACAGAAACCTGACCAATTAATCACAACTATGATAATTTATAACAATTATAAAACATACAGAGAAGAAAACATGTTTTTACATATTTTCTTCTTGGTATGTTTTATAATTGTCACTACTTATTATTTATACCAGTCAGTTTATAAGGATTAAAACACAGACCGATGATGTACATTGCCGTAAATCTGCCTTTAATTTGTGTCTTTAATCTTGGATCATTGGAATTTTATTAAATATGAAGTTTTAATATATTGAGAATAGTTGTCTGACCGGTATCTGAATTGCTTGCATTCAGGCCCACACTTGTCAGAACCTTGCCGAACGTGTTGTCACAATTATAAATTCATTTACTATTTTAAAATATACATATACACTGAAAAAACACACAAGCTTAAACTAGCTCAAGCTGGCAAAATGTCTGCGATTTGAATGTAAAGTTGCAGTAACTCACCAGGTAAACTATAAAGCACAGATACGCTACGGAGAGGAGAGCAGCGAGAACGTAGAATAGCACACTGTTCAGCGACGTCACGTAAACCACCACAAAGTACATATTGATTGCACAAACCACCAGGATGACGATGCCGCCGGATATCTTCCACCCCCTGAAGTAAACAAAGAGTAAACAAAGACACTTTATTAGGCCATTGAGAAATTATGTGTTTTCTCAAACTGAATATACTCCAGGATATTGCAAATGATGTTACGCAGGTTCGATTTCAGTTCCTAGTTTCAGTTACACAACTGGAGCCTGTCTAAACAAAACATAGCTGCTCTAGAATTTGGTTATTTGTCTATACTGTATGACAGGAAAAAAAAAAAATCTGTAAACGTCCAAGTTAAAAACACAAACTTATCTGAAACAAACTGCATTTAATTAGTTAGTGAGGAACTACACACAGAGCTCTACCACAACAGATTCTCAGGATTCTCTCGGTTAGTTTTATATCTGCCTAAAAAGAACAAAATTAAATAAATTATTCCTTGGCCTTCATCTTATCTGTCCCCTAAATTCTGAGATATCCTGTAGTGGAAGCAGAAGCTGTAGCATTGAGGACTGTACTAACTGATGTTTTTGTCTGACATATGCTAGTTATTTATGTGTTACATGGCCAGGTACACTTGTGACAGACAGACAAAATGGGTTAAAGCCTTGTTGATATAGGTCATCATTCTCAGTGAACAACATAAAATGTAAACATTTCACTTACAATCCGTTTGCAAAGTCATTCATTATGGACGTCAGGCTGGTGAAGGTCAGAATGGGGATCAAAGCAAATGGAAGCTGTTGCATGGAAAGAGAATTCATACTGAGTATTTTACAGTATCATGTATTACACAACAGGAACAGTACAAGAAGGCTAGGTGTCAAAATCCTGGTCTGTGGATTGTGTGAGAGCAAGAACTTCTGACAGAATTCATTGTGAGAGCTTTCTGGATAACTGAGCCAGACCTGCATGCTCTGAAGCACGTTGAGGAAGTCGTTCATCCCTGTCAGATGCTGAACATCTTGAAAAATGGCCACCAGCAGGGTAGGTGTGATGGCGATGGAGCGGGTTAGGACCACCCGTGCAAAACGGGACCACCGGAGGTTCAGGAAACCCTTAGCAAACAGGAAAGCACAATGGTATACTGTACCTCTTTACTTTTTAGCCATATTCAGTTGCTTGACTACAACATAAAAAGTAATTAAACTATAGGTACATTTTTAGCCAACAGGCATTCTTACCTCCATGACAAACTGGCCTGAGTAAGTGCCTGTCATGGTGGAGCTCTGTCCAGCTGCCAGGATCCCGATGGCCCAGATGTAGAGGGCTGCCTGACCAAAGAAGCAGCCCAGGACCACCCCCTGAACAGACAACAAAGAATTAATGATCCTATTACCTATCTATAGTTGAAGATGGGTGAAATGGGACAGGGATATTTAATAATATTGGGCTGGAAATTTACAAAGCGACTGAGTAAAGAGAAGGTTCAGAATAATAGGTTGAGTCAGTTTAAGTGTATGTATATTTGGGGCACAGAGTTCTTTAAAGCCCATCCACACAGGTGTTTCCAATTTATCTGCCTGATTAAACCTCTTCTCGAGGCTCATGGAGTTCTCGACTGGAACTGACATTTTGTTCCATCTTTCACCATGGGACAACTTCCCTCTTTAATGCAAACCATTTCTGAAGCTGGAAATGCAAAGGTGCAACGTGAGATGACATTCCCTTCAGCGCCCAGCCAAAATAACTGGTAAGCACTGTGTGTACGTGCAGGGTGTTCTTCAGAAACTATAGACCTTTTCAGATATGCACTGGAACCCGGAAATTATCTAGACATTACCCAGAGGAGCTATACAGTATGTGAGAAAACAAATGTTCGAGTCAGTCGATGTGGACCTTAAGTGGACTTTACTCTGCCAGCTCCATAATACAAGGCCTGCATAATGTCTGAGTGAATAGAATTGAGTCCATCATATAGACTCAATTCAAAACAGCATCATATAGTCCGGGGTATTCACATGGAGATAGTAGGCATGTTGATGACTTCTATCATGTGACTGGCACAAAACTGGAAGAATCCAAACATCCAATGGTGAAAAAAAGGGCCATTTATATTGAAGACGGTATTTCTGTCATTACAATCCAAAGCTAAAACCATCAGACAAATTCAAGGAATGACGAGAGACTCGCTTGTTTATGACCAAATCACAAACCGGCTACGTGACTCCATTTTGTCCTGCCGCAACAGGTGAGAACATGTCTACATGGGTGTCTGCATGTCGCCTGCTGTGTGCCACATATGTGAAAGGGCAACTCTGGACAGTCTGCAGTTCATATGTGAAAACAGCTTATGTTATCTTTGTCAACAATGAATGGCCTTGTCCTTGTACTTCTACTTGTCTCTCTAATCATTATTTTATTCCCTCTTATTATTTTTTATGTGATTAATATTATATAGCTGGAGTCTGGTCCCAAAATCAGACTTGTGCATTTATCTGATATTAATGCGCACCATCTAATCTTCAATGGACTATTATGAATTTATTGTCGTCATAATAATGCCCATACATACCCCTTTGTAGATGTCCACCTGAAGTGTGTCGTTGTTGAGAGGGAAAAGATCAGTGTGAGGGCTGCCAGTTGCATTGCACTCACTATTCTGCAACCAGGACATGAGCAACAATACTAATCAGAAAACAAATTATTTCAGTGTGTTTCAAAAATGCCCAGCACAAGCTTCAGCAGTACAGAGTTATGGATTTTTAACACTGTATACCCACCACTTCAATATTGGTTTTATTGTAGAAGGCCTGAGCAAAGACAGCTACTACGAAGACGTTGATGAGAAAGGAGACAAAGAGAGCAAGCGATGACTCGATGAAGTAGTACTTGTTGGCCTCTTTAATCGCCTTCTTGTTTTTGCGATCGATTTCTCGAGACTGATACAAGAGGGAATAAAGAGAATAACAACTTTCATCAAACTTTCATACACAAAATTAACTGTGTATTAGATTTTTCATTCAGTAGTGCCTCCAAGACGATGTTACTGCTTTAGGATTTTAAAAAATGGCATCCATGCAGAGCAAGGAGAACCTAGTTTTGACTTTCTGTTAGGTGTGCATCTTGTTAATCTGCGTGTGACATCAAATGTTTCTAACCTTGACCAGCGCTGAGTGCAGATAAATGTTGTGTGGCATGATGACAGCACCTACGATTCCCACTGCCTGCTGCAGCTGTGCAGGCCCACAGCCAGCACAGTAGGGCATGAACATCCCCTTCAGTACATCCCCTTGGTTTGGATTTACCAGCACATACTACAGAAAGACATGAGAGTCAGGCAGGTCAGGGTGCCATGAACAGCTCTCTAATAACTGTGTGAGCTGTCAGCAAATGCTTGTCTTATATTTCAAATGTAAGGGAGTCTTACCTCGTAACCAAAGCTTAAAGCCATTACAGTGATGAGAAAGCCAAAAAAAGCCTCAAGTTTCCTCAGGCCTATGAAGAGAAAAATGTATCAACACTGAGATGTGCAGCTTCTCAAGTACTGACTGGATGATAGCAGTTGTAGCTACAGAAGAAAATCACATACCATATTTGTCTAAAAAGAGGAAGACAAATGTGTCTGTGATAGTGATGAGGACTCCTCCCCACAGTGGGATCCTGGTGGAGAAACAGCACACACACACACACACTGACACACTCTTTGAAATCTGTAAGAAATATTTGCAATCACTAAAGACGTTACCTGCCCATAGAGAGAAGGTTGAGAGCTATCGCACAGCCAATGACCTCCTGCATGTCTGAGCCAATAATTGCCAGTTCAATCATCAACCAAAGGATGATCCGCGGAAACTGAAAAACAAAATTATTAAGAAGATTTTATCAGTTAACAGAATATATTTCCCCTCAAGGTACCTATAGTTCACAGAGGTTATTCAACAAGGTATAATGAGAGTGTAGAAAAGCTCACCTATACTGGCTGTAGCAGACATCAGCCAAGTGCAACCCTGTGACAACCCCGAGGCGAGCAGCTAACCTCTGCAACAGCAGCCCAATGATGGTGGCTACAAGGAGCACCCATAGCAGCTGAAAATGGAAGACAAAAATCAGCACAAACTGCTTGATTTAGCAACATTTAAATAACGGCTGCCCATGTAAATTATGTAATGTTCATTTTGGACAATGTGATGGACTAAAGCTGACATTCAAAGCTGGTATTTCTTTGTCAACAATGCTGGCACTATTAAACATGGATAATGATGTCAGCAATATCCATAAGCCATTGCTTCCATGATGTATGCAGTAGATGCCTTTGCTTAGGGTATAAAAGCAAGAAAACGAAAAAAGGCATTTTACCTTCACAATAAAATGACTTTTAGACAAAAAGGAAACATATGTATCTTGATGAGGAGAACAAACAAAATTATATAGCAGTACTAGAATCACCTGCTGAATTTGGACTGTGGTTAAAACTGATTCCATTTCACTGTATTATGCTTCTCCTACATCCTCCCCGTTAACCTACCAGTCCACAGCAGCACAAACATGTTTTACCTTGCTGTCCAGCCTAACATTTATACGCAAGGCCATATACAGTATATCACCTTAAAACCAGCTACAGCTCCAGACTGCAGGTCAGACTCGATGTTCCCTGGATCCAAGTAAGCAATGCTCATCAAAAAGCCTGGTCCAGTGAAGGCCCAGAGTTTACGGAAACTGAACACCTGCAAAAAAAGACAACAGCATTTTATTTTTGATACTTACAGATATGTTGTAGTTTGTAGCAATTTGTAATTTAAAACATGACACATAATAAGAGAGGTATTTGGAATATATTAAATATGGTCATCAGAAATAATCATGGTAAGGACAATTATCCTCACTATTTTTTGGATGGTGATAAGATGGTTAATAAAATGGAGGATATAGTAAATAAATTCAATGACTTCTTTGTTAATGTGGGGCCTGAATTAGCAAAGAATATTTGTGACAATGATGTGTCCTATGGCACTATTGCTAATCTTATTGGAAAAAAAATCAGCATTCTATGTTCCTTAAACCAATTGAAGAAATGGAGGTTAGACATATAATTCATAAATGTGACAATAAGACATCGACTGACAGTGATGGAATAAGCATGACTATTATTAAATCGGTAATTGATGGTTGTTCTAAACTACTAACTTATATCTTTAATTTGTCCTTTCAATCAGGAAAATTTCCTAATAGTATGAAAATAGCAAAGGTTATTCCGCTTTATAAATCTGGAGATAGACATAATATTACAAATTATAGACCTATTTCTTTATTATCGCAATTCTCTAAAATCTTAGAAAAACTTTTTGATGCTAGACTAGATAAATTTTTGGACAAACATAAAATTTTAACTGAGAAGCAATATGGTTTCAGATCTAATAGATCCACAGCGCTTGCAATAACTGAATTTGTAGAAGGTGTTACTAGTGCCTGGGACAACAAGAAACAAACATTGGGGATTTTTATTGATTTTCAAAAGGCTTTTGATACTATTAACTTTGAAATTTTATTTGATAAATTAGAAAGGTATGGTATTAGAGGTTTGGTGTTGAAATGGATAAAAAGTTATTTGACCAACAGACGGCAATTTGTAAGTCTGGGCGAGCACCAATCAGATTTTCTGGATATAGTATGTGGAGTCCCACAGGGGTCAGTTTTGGGTCCTAAACTTTTCATACTGTATATTAATGATATATGCAATGTTTCTGAATTATTGAACTTTGTACTATTTGCTGATGATACTACTATATGGGCCTCTGGGGAAGACCTACAGCAACTTTTGGGTCTGATTACTGTGGAATTGAACAAGGTGAAGAAATTGTGTGACAGGAATAAGTTATCACTCAATCTGGACAAAACAAAATTCATGCTGTTTGGATATGGAAGATTAAAATCGTCAGATCCAAGTAAGGGTGGGGGATGCCAATATAGGAAGAGTTTACGAAACAAAATTTCTAGGCATAAATATTGATGATAAAATCTGTTGGAAACCTCATATTAAATATATACATAATAAATTGGCTAAAAGTATATCTATATTGGCAAGAGTTAAAAAATATTGTGGATCGGAAGTCACTCCATACTCTTTACTGCTCTATGTTTGTACCTTATTTGGACTACTGTGTTGAGTG
>NW_018127898.1:1250212-1261895 GCF_001952655.1 Monopterus albus | reverse complement strand
CTAATTATGTAATTGTGATTAGAAGGAATGTAGTAATTTGGTGGTTGCGGGAATTTAACCAGTGTAGTTGTTTAGTTAAATACTTGGGTTGTGTCAACCATAGTTTGGATCACTAGGGGTAGAACTATATAAGTATTGCTTCTTTCTACTCCCTTGCAAGCATGTAATGACTAAGCATTATCAAGAGAAATTTCTATTTTTTTTGGTTGTATATGGTAATTGGTTTGGTTGTTTTGTGTTACATGTTGATTTCCTTTTTTTTCTTTTTCTCTCTTTTATTACATGCTTGGAATAAATAAATAAATAAATTCACTGGATTCAACCAAGTGTTCAACTAAATGTCCAACAAGAGCAAATCATATTTGAAAACATAATAAGTATTGATAATCACACCCATAACATTCAATCCATAATTACATCTGAGCCACAATTACAAGCTTCAGTTTTGCTTCTTATTAGACATAAAGCAGTCACTGTCAGTACCTGGTTGACATCTTCAGGAATGGGCACTTTGTCTTCAAAGTATGTGGAGAATTCATCGTTCTCGGCCACAGGTGAGGCAGGAGGAGAGATGGCGCTGAACTTGTTTGTATGGACTCCATTCTCCTCAGGGGGGGAGACTAATAAATCCACACAAGAGGGGAAAAAGGGACTTTAATTACTAAAGAGAGAAGGTCTTTGCATCAGTTGTTAACATGTTTCCAACACGCCAGTCGTTCAGGGGCCATGACAGAAAATTACTTTTTAAACCTGGAGCTCATTAATTGTAGTTTTGAACTTCATTTCATACAGAACACTATTTACTGCAGCATTTCACTCAGCATATTCACTTCCTGAGATTTGAGGATTTGGAAGTCCGAGTCCAGCTGGCCCAGCACGTCAGTTTGAGTGAGCTTATTGCATTACCGCATCCACAGTGTACTGACAGGTTCAAATAGGTTGTTTGCTCCATAAAGCTCTGATATCATATGAAAAATGGACTGTGTAGGCAGTAATATTCTCAGGAACTGGAAAACACCCGAAGAGCCTATTTTTAAGGACAGTGATAATGACATCATATACAGCATGTGTGACAGGACAGAAAACTCCTTACTCAAGTGGGGCATGTACATTTCTTCTATAAGTACACAGGTAAATAGACTGGATGGAAGCATTTCTAAGATGTTGATAATGCTCTATAATTTCCTCTTAACACTGTTTTGTTGTTTTACATTCTTTTAATTTCCACTTTCCTTTCTTTATACCAAAACAAGTTTTCTCGTATTACAGCAGACCCTCTCATATTCCAGTGTTGAGGTGGAGGAGTTGGAGTGTGCTGTTTATAACAGTATTCATGTTTTCTTCTGGTGTACAATGCTTGATCAGAACATAAAGTGCAATCCATTAAAATAAAGAACTGGGTGTAGGCATCTGTGGAGCGATGAAATAAAATTTTGCAAAAGCATTTGTGTCACTTCGCAGTTTTTACCAAATCCAAAACAAGATTTTCCATTTCTTACTGATGAAAATATTGAAAAAACAATTTTATACAGCAGTAATGTTTATTATATTTAGACCACGCTCAACTAAATCAAAGTGATTCAATGACTTTTATGTTAAGTTTGTACTGGTATCTCATCTGGGAGAACTGGATTTTTTATTAATGACCTTTTCAACAGTTTATCTGTACTAAAATGACCTACAACCAGACATTTCCTGCTTTCTTAAAGAACTTCATAAGTCCTGGCTGGAGTCTAGGAGCATTATTAAAGAAAATGAACAGACATAAAATGATGCAATTTGTGCAAGTTCGCTGACCAGCTGCAACCAGTGTGCAAACCTCTGAAATGCTGACAAGATTAAAACAATTCTACCTCAATTTCAAACCTGCCACACTAGTGATTTTGTTTAAGACCTACTTTAAAACCTAAATGACAGGTAACTCTGTAACATGTAACTAGGACTGCATTATTGAAATCTTGAACCCAGTGAGTGTACAGCCATGTTTTCTAATATAATAAAGGAAAAGAGATTACAATCAAAAGACCAGCACATGTAACAATCTCACATAAAAACTTTTCCAAGACCTGTAAATATTTTGGTACATTTTAGAGAAACATATAATCATTAATTATTCTAAGTATACCTATCAATGTTACATGCTACTCACTGAGTTTGGACCTCTCATTCTTTTCTCCCTTCATTGCCAACTCACTGTTAAACCCAAAGTCACAATGTCTCTACTTTCATATGACTTAGCCTGTATAACCCCCCCTTATTTGTCATTAGACGTCATTTGACAGTCTGACACAGTGTTTCTAAAAGTTGCTCACTAATATAGAGAAGTAAAGACCACACACATGCCAAACATGCTTGGAGTTGTCAAAAACTGCAACAAACAACAACCTTGAGCACAAATAATATGCAGGGTAACCTTAGCCTTACATGCATCACACAAGCAGTAATAAAGTTTATAAAAGCAGCTGTGATAATTAACAGCATTCAGATGCTTAAATAACGTTAAGAAAAATGAACCAAACACATTCCGAGAAGATAATTGAAGTAGATTTTTATAAATATACTGTCAGAATAAGAGTTTGTGATGCTGCAAGTTAAATCCTTATGTAAAATATAGTTTTAACTACTTCTGTCAGCAAGCAACATGACCCTGACATGCTCTGTAGCCTTGACCAAAAGCTCAGTGTTCAGTGTTGGAGAACACGGCGGGTGCGTCTGCAGTGTGATGGCCATGTTTGTTATCTTAAGCAGTTACTACCTTCAAGGAAATCTCCGTCTTCCTCGGCCTTCATCAGGGCAGGCTGAGGGATCCCTGGGACCTCAAGGGATGAATATCAGCCAACCTTGAATAAGACATAGTTACAAGTTAACCTCAATGAGTAGGAAAGCTGTGGCTGTTAAAGGTAACAAAATCATTTTTTCATGAAATGTGTGACTTCAACATAAGGCATGACTGTGCAACACTTTGTTCTTTCTTTATTAAAAAACATTAAGAAGGTACAAGTTATAATGATGACTAAGCAACTGAAAACTCTCAATAGGAAGCGAACTGACCACTGTCGCCAGAGTTTCATTTCCACCACATTATTCTTCCTCTCATACTTTCAGACTCTGTACCTTTTAACTAGCAAAACCACAGTCTAACAAAACAACAGGACTTCAGAACACAGCACAGTGTGTACCTCCTCTGAAAGCGCATGACTAAAGGGGTTTGTGGAGTAAAGGACAAGCTGAGAGAGCAGACAAACCAGCTTTTCCAACAGTCAAGGTTTCCACAACAATCCCACTTCCTCTGGCTGAACATGTGCTAGAAATAATTACCAGGTTTTTTTGTCACTTTCTTCAGTAGCAACAACTAATTTAACAGCATTAAAATGTCACATTAGTTACCAGCAAAATGTGCAAACCCAAATATCCCCAAAACATGTCAAAAAGAATCAATCTTTCCACAGAACATGAATTTCTGCTGCGGAAAATGACTGCACTTTTCTAATCAACGTATGCAATTGCATTCCTGGAGAACAGTTGTATTGCTGTGTGGGGCCTTATAAAACTGTTGGGTCTGGCCACGGGCCCTGAGATAACTCATCACTTTGCTGCAGGGTGCTTCACTCTCCTGAGTGCTGACCTGTCTGTCATGTGTCCTCTCACGTGACCACAGTCAGTAGCCACACTCCATTCCTGAACCTCAAAAAGTATAAATTAGGTTTCAAATTACTTCTGCCAGCACTGAACGTGTACAGTAGTCATAGCACATAAAAGGTATGGTATATAATAAATTAGTTATGATCCTAAATTACTACAAATTTACAGTTTAATACCATAATACCATTGATATTCTTGCTAGCACACATGATGTTGGAGGGGGGTATCAGTGTGCTCCAATCATTTTTACCAAACTGAGTCAAGCCCAAACACTCTCCATAGTCCCCCAGCAATCAACTATAAGCTGCTCTCACACACACCACAGTGAATTGAAAGACTGTCTCATCCCTGTTAAACATACCCTTCTTTTAATAACAGCTTATTCAGTCAACAAACTATCTAGTTGCAAGGGTCACCATAAGTAGGCTTATTGTATCTTGCCCTGAGAGACAACTGGATCACAGATTTACTTCCCCTAGTAAAGCCTCACTAACAAACATAAAAGAATAACAACATCTTTAACAGATGTTATTATATTAGATGTGGCTGATCATACATCATGGCCCCACACCTCTCCCTGTGTCTCAAAGAGTATTTGCTTCCAAACAAAACAGTACTGTTGACAAAGACTACAAGGGAGATTCCAGTATGCACATACTTAGTATTTGCAGTTGATCCCTTTGTCCTGGCTGAAGGTGTTCCTAAATTTCCTCTTTTCTTTCTGACAAACACAGCAATCTGTCGAGGCACCACAGCAAACGGTAACTGTACTTTGTCCGTCTATAATCTTGAGCTACCAGTGTCTCAGACTGGTCCTTTTAAGTACATTGTGCTTTGTGACAAAGAACTGCTGCACCAGTAGATTCTTATCTGCGCTACATCTGACATGATGTATGGCACTGGTCCTAGTGTGACCTATATTCCAGTCCTGAATGGTGAAGATTACCTTACAACCGTAACCCTTATACAGTGAGACACAGCATGTATAAAAAAAACAAAACAAATGTATGTGGTAGGAATTTGGCCAAAAGGAATCCATTTCAAGTTCTACACATCTTTTAATAGTAGTAGCAGTATGAGTTCATACAGGAAACATTGCCTTGATGATTCATTTTGACTCTACCAAATACGGCAAAGTTGTAATGGTTAAGCTGGTGGAATCTAAATTAAATTGCTGATGTAACTGTAGGCCTTCTAAACAACCACATCACTTAGTCAGCCACTTCACTTCCCTCAAAGTTTCAGCATCAACAAACACTATAAAGGCCTTATCTGCACAGAACAGGCTTCACAATCACTACCGTACATCTACGACAACTCCCCAACTGACACTTGATCTCTAATGTTACACCCCTCAAATTATGACCTTTGCAGGCTTTTGTTCTCCATCCACAAAAATATATATCAAAATAGTAATATCATGAACTTTGCTCTTGTAAAAACTGGTCAACCAAGAACATGGACACAACTCATTCGTAGCATTGCTAATTGAACGATGAATGCCAACCTGTGTTCACATAAAATTATGAGCTTTCTGCATTTCCTAGTTGGACTTTTGCGATTAGTTTCAAATGTCCAACCACACACACACACACACACACACACACTAAGGCTTAAAATTGTAGATAAGTAAAACCAAATATTTATTCAGAATTGCATCACTCATGTTCACAGAAATTTATGGAACAGCACACTTTTCTTTCCTAATGTGACTGACAAGAGATGTCAGTGGGATATTGATCATGGCAATTATTTAGTTTACAACTGACTTCATGCTTAGTAGAGCTGTGACTAAAAATGGTCATTAGAAGTTAAACAATCTACACATAGGCAGTTTCACATTATTTGAAAAATGGATTATAAATAAAAGTGTATTACACAATAGAGTAATAAGTTATGTTCCACTTTCCAGCACATACTGATATGAAACAGATACATTTTTCCTTGCATCACATTACTGTATTAATTTCTCGCTGCAGGTGGTGAGTACTTTTCTGTAACCATTATTTGCACTTCACTGACAAATGGACACAGGAGGAAATGTACTGTGCCTAACCTAGGATATGGCTATTAATTATCCTATTTTAGTGAGGACTTCTAGCATACTCTCACTCACCTGCAAAGTGCATGAATTAAGGAAAAATGCTAGTGTGAAAACTCCAGCAACACTTGAAGAAACCTACTAAAATAGTGGCTGATTTATTTCAATTCATTAATGGACTAAGCGCTGCAGCTCCAGTTTGACCATTTCCACCACAGGCAATCAAATGACAGAAAGAGTATGCAGCTGATACCTGAAGTTCTTGCTCTCAACTTGCTGTGGTAACTACAACACCAGTTAACAGGGGCACTGATTTCACGTAGCGACCCCCTCAGTGGTTGTAGTTAGGGGAAATACATCTCGATGGGAAAACAGATTTCAACACAGCTTCGCTTAAACTACTCACTTGTCAATCCAAAACACTGGTGAAACAAAGCAAACCTGTCCGCTATTTAAGTATGCAGATGCGTGAACTTAGAGCAGCATTAAGCATCACATTCAAGACCTATCGATGAACCTAATAATATACATGCTGATGCGCTAACAACACTGACTATGTACTATGTGAGATCAAGTTAACAAGTTTTTATGTTAGCTAGCTGTCTGTTAGGTACTGCTGAAGTTACTAGTGTCATAGTATGAAAACGACCTTACCTGGGTATAACCTCAAGTTATGTGAGAATAAAATAACGGACTGGACCTTCAAACTGCTTCCATATGGCTAACTAAGTAAGACATTACCAGGCTAAAATCCATGAACGTCGTGTCTTTCATGCTAACTGTAGTCACGCATGTTCATACACTGCGCATGTGCCCCAATACTACACTGCTCTGATTGGTCAAATTATATGAGCTAACTCAGCACTGGGTTTAGACTAACAGGCGAAGTTAAAGGTCTTGTCCTTGGCTTTAGTACAAGCAAAAGCACAAAATTGATATCAAAAATTTTCATATATGTAGTTAATAGTAAATCTAATTTATACTGGATATGCAAAATATTGTCAAAGAATATAAAATACAAGATTAAACTAGTGTTTTTGAGCATATCAATTGACACATTTGAGGACTTCAGGGTTTCCGTACAATGTCTCCAACTCACGTTTCTTTGACTTCTCGCGATGTTCTCACAACTGCGATAGACACATATCACAGCCGCTAAGTAAGCTAAAGATAGGCTAATTAGTAGCTACACGGTGACATGTAGCGTCAGCTAACTTTACAGTTAGTCTCAATGAATGCGCTTCGAGAGTGACTGAGACATGGAGCTAAGCAATATCAAGGACCAGGTACGTTAAAGAATAAAGCCCTTCTTGTTGTGTAACAGTACTTCCTACCACCACCGAAAACAGCTGACTATTCATGAGAGCGACATGTCGAACAAAGTTTGCTAACGTTATTCGGCTGGTTATTGTTAACGTTACAGATTTATTACCATGCAAAACTAGAATATGTTTTGGTTTGCCCTGTGGCTTTGCATGATCGGTCTTTGTAGAATTTCAGAGATTAAATTTTGTAATGCACAACTATCATTAGGGCAACGCTAATAGGGAGCTCTGATTAAATAAAAAGTGCAAAACTGAAAACTACATTTTAAACACCGGCCTTTAAATGGACCTACATTTTTCTGCTACATTTTGTTTAACGTTATCTGTTATGGACAAGTCCTGATGAGTCCTTAACATTCACAAAAAGTATTGCTAGAAGTTTTGCATGATTCAGTTGTTGTTGTTTTTTTTATTGCTGCTTCTGTTGGTTTTGTTGCTTTGTGCAAAATGTTATCTGAGAATAAACAATGATCCAAACGTAAATGAAATTCAGCCATAAAACGTTCATGTTGTTCTTTATTTGTTTTGCATTTCAAATCTTTCTTTCAGTCTCCATTGGTCCAGGCTATATTCAACCGAAATGCTGAGGAAGTGACATTTTTGTTAAACCATAATGGAGATGTCAATTCACTGGTAATATCTTTGCAACAATGTTTATATTTTTTATTTTTTGTGTGTATGTTTTATTTTTGATTGCATTTTAGTTGGGTTCAGTTCTTACAATCTATACAACATATTGATTCAGTATAGATGGTTTAATTTACTCATGGTTAAACTTTCTGATCAATTTTGATGCAATATATCAATTAAAAACAATGTTTCACACGAAGTGGCCAATGCACACAGAGCAAGAACTAATAAAATGAAACTATACTATAGCTGAGCAAACACTGAGTCAGAATATAAAACATTTATAGAATGGAAGATAATAAGGTTAAATGTAACAAAATATGTTTGTTTTTTTCCACTGATTTTTCTCTTTTTCTTTAAGGACCAAGAACAAAGCACACCACTACATGCTGCTGCTTATTTGGGGGATGTCCAAATTATGGATCTACTTATTGCTTCAGGTAGAAAAACAGCTTATCCTGCTGTGAAATATGTCCTAAAGTAGTATATAGGAAGCCTGTTATCAACCACACACACTTGTATACATTTTCCGGCTAGGTCTTTATGTTAATGAATGCAATAAGTTAATCACAGACTGAAGCATTTAACACACCAGAAATGCTGCAGGTCAAACAGTAAAGCCTAATTTTGCTTTTTCTTTCTTATAGATGCAAATGTCAATGCTAAGGACCAGGGTTTGCTGACTCCTTTACATAGAGCAGCTGCCTCTCGAAATGAAGTATGTTCCTAATTTCAAGACACAAAAGGAGAAATTGAAAATAGTCATTTCTTAGGACTTGACCACCAAATATTAATGTTTAATGTTTGTATTTTTAGAATTGTATGCTTTTTTTTGTCTCAGAGGGCTGTGGAGCTGCTACTAAAGCACAAAGCCAAAGTCAACACACGGGATAAATTCTGGCATACACCTTTACACATGGCAGCTGCAAACTGGGCTACAGCCTGCGCTGAAGTTCTGATACCACATGTGTGCAGCCTGGATGTTACAGACAGGTCAGGAAGGACACCGTTGCATCATGCAGCGCACAATGGCCATGGAAAGGTAATCTTTAAAACTGATAGTAGTGTTCTTCCTGATCTTGAATCGTTTATTCCTTTATGGTTGGTAGTTATCATTTCAGTGCATAACAAGGCTTGAAAACAGATTTCCCTGACAGAGGTGAATGATGGCTCAAGATTCAAGATTTTTATTTGCCATTTATGCATAAACAGACAGTCTAGGGGGACATTTTGGAAGTTGTTGCACAATTTTAGAAAAATGCCTTCGTGTCATAATACCTGTATAATAATGTAGTTTCACACAATATGTGCTCCAAACCAAAATATAGCCAAAATATATACAGAGCCTTATTAGAATAAATGTTCAAGTATGTTTGCTATACTGCTACCAAAACAAAATGACAGTATCTACTGGACTATAGCTGTTGATTGAGATGAGATGAGCTGAGCTGAGCTGATAGACACACTGGCTGATGCAGTTATTATGATTCTGCAGATGGTGAACTTGCTCCTGAGCAAAGGTGCTAACGTGAGTGCCAAAGATAAGAAAGAAAGGCAGGCAATCCACTGGGCTGCTTACCTTGGTAAGTGAGGTCACTAATAATAATATATAGTATGTGATTGTGCCTAAAAATCCCTAAAACAAGTCACTGGTTGTCAGTATGGTTAAGTTACTGGCATTTTATTTCACAATCTAATGAATGCTATATTAAATTGGCCTGTATACTGACAGCGCTTCAGTTTGCAGGCTAAAGTGACTAGGCTGTGCTGTGATGTGCGAACATAGCAAATGCTTGTAGTAAATGTTGAGATCTTCTTTCAGGTCATTTGGATGTTGTGAAGCTGCTGGTGTCTCACAGTGCAGATGTGATGTGCAAGGACAAATGTGGTTACACTCCGCTCCATGCTGCAGCTGCCAGCGGACAGTTAGATGTGGTCAAATATCTGTTGAGACTGGGAGTGGAGGTAAAGTGGCTTGGTCGCATCTCTATAGGGGAACTCGCACTGTTTTTCACAGTATTAACCAATTATAGCTGCCATTTCTTTTATTTACTATAAATTCTTACAGGACATTATGGTTAAAATGTACTTGATATTGCTGCATTTGTCTTAGGTTTAAAATCAGAATGAAGATATCAGGAAACACCCTGCTCAGTTACATTCCTCAAACCAAAGTGGTCTGTAGCTGTAAATGATTTGAAACAAGACTGGGCATCTGTAGCGTAATGACCTACAGAGCTTCAAGTGTGGTTTAATGTTGTTCCTGGTCTGTGTCACTAATTATGCTGCTGCATTGTCACTAGTGGGTAATCTGCTTTTTGCTGATAACACCAGGGTCATCTGGTCATATAATACATCTTTACATTCACATATAAAGATATCACCATTTTAAAGATATTATTATATTTACAAGACTTTTATAGTCCGCACAGTCAATGGAAGCAAGAATTTAGTGAGGAGGAATTTGCTGAATTTGACAAAATCTGTAATGATTTGAATTGTGGATTGTACCTTTAAAATATCTGAATGTCTGAAGGTATTATCAGCAAAGTCAGCTGTCCACCTGCAGTATTTCTTTGGCTGCAAATGAGGCTTTTAGTGTTGTCAAATCACCGGTTATGTTTCATCCTCCATATCTCAGATTGATGAACCCAACACTTTTGGAAACACCGCGCTCCACATGGCCTGTCATGTGGGGCAGGACACCGTGGCCACAGAACTGGTGAACTGCGGTGCCAGCATCAATCAGTCCAGCTACCATGGCAACACGCCACTGCATCTGGCTGCCATCTCCTCCAGTGGGGTGATGTGTCTCGAGCTGCTAATCAACAACGGAGCTGATGTCAACATTCAAGTAAAGAGCTTGTTTTCATAAATGGATTTGAAAAAATAAAAACAGAAGTTTAAACAATATGTATTACTGGATTATAGTCATTGGTCAGAGGATTAAATGTACCATATATAAATTTTGATGATTTATGCCATTGTTTAATTAAACGTGTTCTTAAAAAAATCTTTGTTTAACAGAATAAAGAAGGAAAGAGCCCTTTGCATATGGCTGCTATGCACGGGCGTTTCACAGGCTCCCAGATCCTGATTCAAAATGGTAACATAAATCACACTTCGTCCTTGTGTAACACATGACTAGTTTTGAAACACTGAAACTGTATCCTCATTGACTTTAAAAATCAGAGCAAGCCATTGTCTGAAACATTGTTTCCTTCTGCCATTGTACACAGGTGGTGAGATTGACTGTGTTGATATCTGTGGAAACACTCCTCTGCATGTTGCTGCCAGATTCGGTCAGGAGCTGCTGGTCAGCACTCTGCTGACAAATGGCGCTGACAAGTCCAGGTGAGTTTCTCCACCTGGATAATTGAAGCGCAATCATCATACAGCGTATTAAATTACTATAAAATAGTTGCTCATGCAAACCAATAATTTAAAAAAGTAAGTTTAAAGTTTAAAAATCAGTAAATAATCTTTGTTATGATCACTGAAGACAGGGGATTCATGGGATGCTTCCACTGCATTTGGCCGCGCTCTTTGGGTTTCCAGACTGTTGTCGAAAACTGCTCTTTAATGGTGAGAATGTGTCATCAGTCATCAGGCCCTGTGCTTTTAATTGTTTCTCTTCTTTTTTACATTTTAATAACTGACACAACTCAAAATATTTCCACCTAAAGTGTTACTGTTGTTTGTGTATTGTTCAGGGCAGTTTTACAACATTATGTCAGTTGGGTTTGACATAAACACCTTGGATGACTACGGAAGAAGCTGTCTGCATGCAGCCGCATCTGGAGGGTGAGTGAACAGTCATGTGCATGTTCTTAGGAAGGTCATTTGTTTGTTGTAAAAATATTTCTCCATGTCTTTGTTGGATTTTAACCACTATTAAAACTCATTTAGTTTTGCTGTTTCTCTGTTCTTAAAAACTGTTTTGCTCGTTATATTATTTCTGAATGTAATTGGTTATTTTAGACAAGTGATAAAAACAATGAATGTAAATTTAATACTGCATGAAAACATAAGCAATAGTAGATGT